>NW_015171591.1:5337-12679 GCF_001447785.1 Gekko japonicus | reverse complement strand
TGTTGTTGTTGTTGTTGTTGTTGTTGTTGTTGTTGTTGTTTGTGGGAACAGATGAGCAAAGAGGTGTTAACAAGATCGGAAGGTCATTCATCAGTGGGGGTACTGGACAGCGTCATCACGTGGCAGCCGACTTACGGCTACACTACAGGGTTTTTTTCAAGGCAGGAGATGTTCAGAGGTAGTTTGCCGTGGCCTGCGACTGCGTCATGGCCCTGGGCTCCCTTGGCGGTTTCCCATCCAAACACTGAACAGGGCTGACCCTGCTTAGCTTCGAAGATATGACGAGATCCAGCTAGGCTGGGCCAGCCAGGTCAGGGCTATTCATCAGTAGCCCGGAAAAATGCCGTCACCTAACCAGGCTGAGGAAGGGAAGGGAAATCATATTCATTTGCACAGAGACTTCATTTTTCTCTGTCATGGCTTTGGAATGAGACATGAAATAAAGCATGTGCTGAAATACCACAGCGCCAACGTCAGTTTGCCAGTCCGTTGTTTAAAAGGCATCTGTTGAATGGGAAATGTTTCACTCCCTACCAAGCATCTACAAGTTACTGTCCTCTGCACAGCTCAGCCTTCAATTACATCACGATTTCACCAAATGCATTTTTTCCTCTCTAGCCTTGTTACTACGCAATGCAGAATATTTTGCAAAAGCAAATTGTAACCACGGCAATGCACAAGAAGAAAAATGCTGAATGCATATTGGTGTATTGATAACATAATTGACAGCTGTTAAATCCAGCGTGACACTCTATTGGTATTCTGCAGTCTGCAAATCCTGTGAACTGCCACCAGTCCTTCTCCATGTTGCGGTGAATATGGCAGAACACTTATTCATCAACAAACACAAAAAGAGAGAAAAAGAAATTGAATGAACCCAGGGAAAAAGATTTTCTGAGGCTAGATGACGTCACTAGCGTTATGATCTGATAACGTTTCGCCAGCATCTGCTCATAAATGTTATCCGTAGTGCTAGCTTTCCAGCAGCTAGGATCTCAACGTCCCTAGAATTTAAGGGCCTCATCCGGGAAATGACTCACACGCCTGTCGTTTGGATCCTTAACAAACCCTAGGAGGTTTAAGCAGATGAAAATCTAAATAAGAATTATAGTTTAACAGCTCTCTCTCACACCCCTTTAGAGGGACAGAAGGAAAAGGAAAAGGATAACCTGCTTCTCCTCAAAAAAAAAGCTGGAAAAGGGTAAAATTACATTTGACATACAAATTGCAGGGATGTTTCTACCTGGCAATCATGTAGTAAGTTATATTTTCCAGCCTGGTCACGTCATAACGCAGCCAGCTTAGTTCCCGTCCAGGCTGATTCCAACGCATGTGACTGAGCTGTGCCCCATCCCCAGCAGTGCCCCCCCACCTCCAATCAGATGGGTGGCCAAGGGGCTTACCAGCAGCAGGGGGAGGCCAAGGTTGCTGATGATGTGGCAGTGTCAGTTCTGGTGCACACCATAAGCAGGGCTATTTTTGGAGGAACGGAGTTCCGGCTGGCTCCCAAGTTGGCCACGCCCAGCAGGAACTCATTAGCATAATAGGCCACACCCAACAGCAGAAACTCATTAGGATTGGCTACAATTAGGGGTATGTGACCTAACATGCAAAAAGCCCTGGGTTTTGACAACAAACAAGGTAAACAGAATAAGAAGCAAAAGGTGGGTGTGGCTGGATGACCACACTTCTGGTAACATGGGGGCATGGCCTAATATGCTAATGAGCTGTGGTGGCAGGGTATGGCTTAATATGCTAATGAGTTCCTGCTGTTGGGTATGGCCTATTATGCTAATGAGTTCCTGCTGGGCTTTTTCTACAAAAAAAGCCCTGACCGTAAGTGATATCATCATGTCATAAAGTTCCCTCTAAGCTGTGCTAGGAGGTGCTGGTGCACAACATTTTAGCTGGCAGCGCAGCCTACAAGTGAACTGAGAGCTGCATTTTTCCCCTCCGCTGGAAACAATGGAAAATGGGGCACCTCTTTCTGGGGCCCATAGAATTGGACCCCACTGGTCCAATCTTTTTGAAACTTGGGAAGTTTTTTGAGGAGTGGTATGAGCAGCTATGTGGCAAATTTGGTCCCTCTGTCTCAAAAAACAGCCCCCCAGGAGCCCACGATACCTGCAGATCAATTCTCCATTATAGCCTATGGGGCCAATTGAGCCAGGAAGAAAATCTTTTTTTTTTGCACACCCCAATTATGCTTTTCGGTATGATTTGTAAGCTGCCTTGAGTCACAGGAGAAAGTGGGATACAAACATATGGATAAATAAGTATTTTGGGAAGATTGATAACATTTAAGGAACTTCCTGTTTTTTTATACTTGACCTGTAATTAGGGTTGCCAAGTCGAAAATCTTTGGGAGTGGGGAACTCCTGTCCGGTGTCCTGTGTGTGTGTGTGCGCGCACCGCATGCACGTCACCAGGAAGTGACGTTATGACGCCAGGCACGCTGGGGGCAGGGCCACGACCATCCGAGGAGGAAACATAGAGTTTCCCCCTCGGATGGTCGTGGCCCCGCCCCCAGCAAGCTCGGCATCATAACGTCACTTCCTGGTGACGCGCACGCCGGGGTGGGGTTCCCCCCGGGGCCCGATCCGCTGGTAGCGGGGAACAGGCCTCTGAGGCGGGGTTTTCCCCGCCCCCCGGGGGGACTTGGCAGTCCTACCTGTAATGCTGGTTGTTATGTTTCACTAAAAGACACAAAGTAGACTGCAAGAGTTCCTCCCCACAGGTGCTGGTATGTTTTCTAAGAATCAGCGCAGGGCAACAGCCCGAGGCCAGGTCTACCAATACAGTGGACTGGGGCAGGTAGACCTATTCTCTGGAGGCCAGGTCTACCAATATAGTGGAAAGGGGTGGGTAGACCTGTTCTCCAGAGGACAGGTCCACCAATATAGTGGAAAGAGGTGGGTGAAATTTGACTTGATTCTGTTTAAATTCTGTTTAAATTTTCCTTACAATACCGTTTGAATATAATTTAAAAGAATTCATTCTGAGATTGTTACAGGGTTATGGAAATAATCTTCTAAAAATCTAATTTGCGCGATAGTCAAATGTAGACTCACTCAGAACTTTAATGCTACTAGCTTTTTTCACTCATGAGGCAGAATTTCTGCTCACAAAACTGTGGAGCTTAGGGGGAACATTGGTCACCAGCAATATAAGATGCTCTGGTGTTTGGGCAAGAACTCTATGGTAAAAATGGCTTCTACCGGAGAGTTTTTGTCCAAATACCAGAATGTCCTGCATCACTGGCAAGGTCACTGGGATCACAACCGGGGCCTCCCTTTGCTGCCAGTAAGTCCCCCCTGCCCCCTGTCAGGTGCCGGGGTACCTGGCAACTAGGCTTCCCAAGTCCCCCCGGCGTGTGCGTCACCAGGAAGTGACATTATGACGCCGGGCACACTGGGGCGGGGCCATGGTCATCCGAGGGAAAACTCTATGGTTTTCAGAGGGAAAAGCTCCGAGGGAAAGCATTTGAGGGAAAGCTCCAGCTGCGGAACGGGAGTCCCCTGGTAAGTACATTTTTCGACTTGGCAACCCTACTGGCAACCCTAGATTGGATTACATTACAATATGGTCGCCCCTCAGGAAAGTACATACAGAGGATGTGTCTACACCGCAGATGTAAACTAGATTTCTAGTATTTCCCTTGCCCCAGGGGACCCTGGGAACTGTAGTCTGGCCAGGATTGGATAGCTATGGACATCTAACAGCAACTTCTCAGCATCCTCATCTGCATTACAAGAAAAAGAAAGGTTTGGTAGAATTCACAACTTAGCACTGTACCGAGAACCAGGGGTCATTTCGTAGAAAAAGAGCTAGGGGGACTCATTGGCATAACTCATTAGCATATGCCACACCCCCTGACATCACCGGAAGTGTGTCCTCCCCACAGCCAGCGGCGACCTCCAGCGGGCACCAGCAGGGAGCTCCAGGCCCCGCCCATCCGCACCTCACCCGGGGGGATGGCGTCCCCCCGCGTCCCCCCCCCAAATGACCCCTGCCGAGAACCAACACAGGTGTGTGTCCTAGATTCAGCTTCTGTGTCTTGTGCAGGGGCTTACGCTGAAGCCAAATGCCACCGGGTTGCCAACCCTCAGGTGGGGCCTGGAGCGCTCCCAAAATCATAACCGATCTCCAGACGACAGATACCGGTTCCCCTGGAGAAAACGGCTGTTTTGGGTGTGGGTCCTGTGGCACTGCGCCCCACTGAGGTCCCTCCCCTCCCCCAAACCAATCCACCTCAGGCTCCACCTCCGGATCTCCAGGAATGTCCCAACCCAGAGTTGGCAACCCCTAGCATGCGTAGAGGTGTGGCGATTTTTGAAAACCACATTTCCACTTCTCACTTAGAAGTTTAGGGAAGCAAGAGAGTGGGAACACCCTCCTTGTGTCTTAGTGTGACAGGACAGTCGACCAGCTCACCAGGTAGACACAGGTGCACACCACCCTGTTCCGCAGCCAGTGGCCAATTGCCTTCTGCAGCCCCCGTGGACATCTCCCCCCCCGCCATCCCAGTGATAAAGCTAGGCTTCTGTTTGTTCCTTCTGCCTCTCACAACCCCATCAAAGGGCTAACGAGGGCCTTCTCTGGTTAATCCGCATCTATTATTATTATCATCATCATCATCATCATCATCATCATCATCATCAAAATTCGTTCCTGGCTGTAAAACTTCAAACCTCTTAGAGCCCCTCAAAGACCCAGTTGCCGTAGTGGTGTGAGAGCTCCTCCGAGTGCACTTATTAAATTTCAGAGCTATTGGCACACATGGCTATGTTTCATTTGTGCATCTGCAAGCAAGAATTCAGCAAGAATTGGCAACAGGTTCAGGCCGCCGGCTGTCTTTCTCCGGGCACGGCCGCCGCTGCGGTTCCCATGGGCACCGGCCCAACGATTCAGAGTTCTGCGTCCCTAAGAGACGGCAGAGGGAGGCGGAACAAATGCTCAGGACTCCCACACAAAACCCCGTGGAGTAATAAACATCATCTCTCTAGGAAGACTGGCCCTGCTGCCAGGCTAATTTCCCTGTCACTTGTTCCCGCCGGCTCCAAGAAGTATGTTCTCATCAGCTAAGATTTAACTTCTGTCCCTCTTCAATCAAACCAATTAACTGCATACATTTTGTTTCAGCGGGGAAAGTACTTTGTGTCTAGCTCCATCAGCAGAAATTAACGGATATGTCTGCTGTTAAAGAATGTACTTACAATCTCAGCATTGACCACGATAAAGAATAGATTCAGGTGGGGTAGCCGTGTTGGTCTGAAGCAGCAGAACAAAGTTTGAGTCCAGTGGCACCAGTGAAACAGAAGACACCAACTGTTACATATAGGTAGAGTGAGGGTGTGTGGGTTGCCAGGAAGTGCTAAGTAGAGTCACAATGCATAAGTAACTGAGCAATAAATATAGCTAAAATTGGATTAAGGCAATTGGTGAGACCTTGGAATAGCAGCAGATCAGCATACTGCATAATAAAAGAGTTTACAAACAGATGTGTGAACTGAACAACCTTAGCATGTGTAGTGAGATAAAAAACCCAATATCTCTGTTAAGCCCTGGGGGTTTCAGTCTATCTGAAGAAGTGTGTGCGCGCACAAAAGGTTATGCCCAGGATAAAACTTTATTGGGCTTAAAGGTGCCACAGGACTCAAACTTTGCTCCCCAATAAAGAATACTTAGCATTTTAAGAGAGTTTTATTTTATTTATTTTTATTTCGTTCCCGCCTTTCTCCCCAGTGGCTACCCAAAGCAGCCGACATTGTTCTCCTCTTCCCTGTTTTAGACTCACAACAACCCTATGAGGTAGGTTAGGCAAACAGTGTGTGACTGGCCAAAGTTTCCATGGCAGAGTGGGGATTTGAACCTGGGTCTTCCAGATCCGAGTCCAACACTCTAACTGCTACACCACACTGGCTCACACCACACATGTGCTTTGCACATGTAACCAGATGTTCTAAGAATCCGTCTGACCCAGCACACTCTTTTTTTCCTGGTCAGGTGTTTTCAGGAAGCTCACAAGTGGTGCAATGAAAGGACAGCCTTGGGGAGGGGCCGTGGCTCAGTGGAAGAGCCTCCGCTTTGCTTGCAGAAGTCCCCAGGTTCAATCCCGGGCATCTCCAGGTGAAGGGATCTGGTAGGAGGTGATGGGGAAGGCCTCTGCCTGAGAATACTGACCTTGATGGACTAAGGGTCTGATTCGGTAAGTGTATCCCCCGCCCCCCCGCCTCCTGCTTTGAGGGACCAGGCAACCCTATCTCCAGGTGAAAGAGAGCAGTTCCCCTGGAGATAATGGCTGCTTTGGAAAGCAGACTCTATAGCATTATGCCCCATTGAAGTCCCTCCCCTCCCCAAACCCCACCCTTCCCAGGCTCCGCCCCCAAATCTCCAGGTATTTCCCAACCCGAAGGTGGCAACCCTACATAAAATGGAGGTCGGTATGACTTCATTCCGCACCTCAAACTCCCCCCCCCCCCCCAAAACAGTTGGAACGTCACGTTGCAATTTTTCCATCCCCCCCCCAAACCCCCCCCCCCCCCCGCAAGACAGTTGGAACTGTCAGTTGCATATCGGACCTGCTGTATTCTTTTTAAAAAAAAAATCCCTGGAGGGATATTTTTTATTTTGCAAATACTACAAAAACTACAAAGAAATATTAGGAAAGGGACTACAACTAAGGATAAAGGAAAGCAAACCACACTAAACTAAAACCCCAAGAGGAGGAGATTGTTTCACAATTAGTAAAAATGTTAGTACCATAAGTGTTAATGTCACAATATACTTGTAGAGTTCTTGCTTATAACAATTCACTATTTATATGTTATTTTATTAGTTGTTATGAGAGAAGTCTCTGATCATCTTCTTGTTCTTCACTTCAAAAGGCCATTTTCCATGTCCTTCTTCCTTTACTTCGGCTTTCTGTCTCTGAAATCGTATACCACTCTAGCAGGTCCTGCACCCTTTTCTGCCACAGAGTCCTCTTCCGTTCCCAAGGTAGCAGAGTCACTAGCCTTTGTTTCTTCCTCTTTGGACTCTCTTTCTGTCTCTGAAATCGTATACCACTCTAGCAGGTCCTGCACCCTTTTCTGCCGCAGAGTCCTCTTCCGTTCCAGAGGTAGCAGAGTCACTAGACTTCGTTCCTTCCTCTTTGGACTCTTCATCTGTCCCCAGCTGACATCTCAAAAATTCTTTAGCTTTAAAAGTGGAGTCTATCTTCTGTCTTCTATCGGTGATATTAAAGATGCTACCCTCTGGAACCGCCCATCTGTACGATATCCCATTAGTTTGAAGGAAAGAAATTAAGTCCTTGTAATTTTTCCTCTTTTGTCTAATTTCA
>NW_015171591.1:3677-3841 GCF_001447785.1 Gekko japonicus | reverse complement strand
TTGTTAGTTGTATACAGTATCTTTCTACAGCATAATAAACAAGAATAGAAATGTTCTCCATACGTACAATACTTGTTAATAAAACACAAAGTCTCTATATTTCTGAGGTAGTGCATATAATCGGGGTTGACAAGCAGTAAGATATTCAAAAACACAAACCATTT
>NW_015171591.1:0-3621 GCF_001447785.1 Gekko japonicus | reverse complement strand
AGCCATTAGCATAGTAGAAATTAACTCTTCGTTCTGTTTAGACAGTTTCAGACCTGGCCAAAAATGTAACAAAAGAGATGCAGGTGTATTTGGAATCTCATAATTAGTTATTTTCTTTATTTCGGCAATGACCGTAGTCCAAAACTTTTTAATTCGGGGACAATCCCACCAGCAGTGTACTAATGTGCCTTTATTACCGCAACCTTTCCAACACAAGGGAGTAGTTTTGTATTTACAATGGAACAACTTATCAGGGGTAAGGTACCACCTTGTGAATAATTTGTAGTGTTGTAATTTCAAATTCATATCTCTAGTTTTAAACATACTGGAAGACCAAATTGTCCGCCATTGTGCCTCTGTAAAGGTAACTCCGCAATCCTTCTGCCAGGAGTCCATGGTCGATGAAGAGCCCTTCCAGAGACTATCGTGTAGTTGGGCATAAATTGTTGCCAATAGACCTTTAGGATCATATCCTCTATTCTTCAAAAATCTTTCAAAAGGTAGCAAATCTCTTTCTAAATTAGAGTTACTGGCGATGTCTTTTAAGGTATGGTGGACTTGGAAATATTGTATCCAGGGGATTCTTCCACCACTTTTATCTTCCAGCTGTTGTTGAGTGAGGATTTTACCATTGACATAAAAATCACAAATTCTATAAAATCCCTTATCCCTAACCAGGCTCAAAAAACCTTTGTCCAGCCCAGGAGAAAACCATGGTTGGCCAAATAATGCAGCTATAGGGGAAATAGCATAACTCATTTGCATACCACACCCCCTGACATCACCGGAAGTGTGTCAGAAGGCAACACCCACCGCTCAGGCTCCGCTAGACTGTTTTGGATTGCTAGCTATTGGGTATGTGTGTGCAGATCTGTCCTCGCAGAGGAGGGAGAGCTTGTGCCTGAATAAAACTTGGTCTTAAAGGTGCCACTGGACTGTTTTGGACTGGGGGGGGGGGACTCTGCAACTTACCTGGCTGCTTCTTGCTCTGACTGAGGACTGCTGGGAGCAGGGGGCGGGACTTGTTGCATGTGCCCGCCCCCTGGGCTCTTTACTGCCGGAGCTACACTCCTGCGCACTCCTGCAGGAAATGACTCCTGGGAACTCATACTACAAGAAATTAGAACCGATTACTGGCAAATCTCTCCCATTTTCCAGAAACAGTACTGATGGGATGGTGGTCAGGTGCCCCCAAACATGAAGCGAATGCAGAAAGAACTGCAGTATTATTAGCAACAGCCAGATTGGTGTTAGCTGCTCACTGGAAAAATAACTCCGTGCGTTCCATACAAGCCTGGAGAACTCGACTATGGGATTGTTTTCTGCTGGGTAAACTTTATGCATTTAGTTCTAATGCTCAAAAGGAACGCAGTCAGAAAACGTTTATTGATCTTTGGTTCCCAATAGCCTCTTATCTAACTAAAAATGATATCTTTCCAAAAAATAAATTTTATCATGAGCCTAATTTATTTTTGACTTCCCTGTTGCATGCTATTAAAACGTGGTTATGAGTAGCCGAGAATGTACGTCATTGGCAGAGTCACCCTGTAAAACTGTGACTGTTAAATGTTTGAACACGTCTAGTCAGAATTCGGCTCTAATCTTCGCTTGGTAAGGGCTTTTTAAAAAATGTTGCACTTTTGAACTTCTCTTTCACATCGTTATCCGTCTCTGCTCCTGAATTACCTTGTGTTTGTCATTATGGTTCCCAACGGCTTTATTGCTTTGTTTGTGATTTGTTTGTTGGAAAATTTGGAAATAAAAAATATATTTTAAAAAAAACAGTAAAAAAAAATCCCCTTCTGCCATGGAAGGCTGCTGGTCAAACTTGGAGTCGAGTCACTCTTTCTCCGAGCTACCTCACAGGGGAGGGGAGGGTGGAATAAAAATGAGCCATGCAGTTACAGATGGTGGCGGCAGGATTTGGGGCAGGATTCTCCCAGCTCCACCTGTTAGCTACTCCCTGACCCTAGCTCTGAGAAGTCTGGCTTCTAGGCTGTAGGAGAGCTAACCCACATTCATCATGACAAGCTCTGGCTTACGAATCAGGGCTGGATCTATCCAACAACTGTTAATTGTGGTGTCCTGTTACGGATTGCTGCTGGGGTCCACAACCTTCTTAAGCCTTTGTGTTCTGACAAAGGGTGGTGGGCAGAACCCCCAAAATGGCCACTATAGGAGGCGGAGCCAATCACAAAATTGCCACTACAGGAGCTCCCCCTCCATAGTCAGAGGGAGACTGAGTGCAGGAGCCAGGTGGAGTAATGTTAAAAATATATATACTAGGAAAGTGAAGGTGATGGAGAATAAAATCAACACTGTGGTGGCAGCTGTTGCCGAAACAATGCAATTTTAATCTGTAGAACCAATCAGACCTCAGGCTCTCTACATGGGGCTGTCCTTGTCGCAAATCCGGAAGCTGCAGCCAGTGCAAAATGCAGCGGCCAGGCTTCTGATGGGCCTCCCTATGCGGGAGCACATCCAGCCTGTGCTGCCGATATCATATTGAATTCACTTCAAGGTGCTGGTTCTATGGTCAGGGGACGACTTACCCGAGGGACCACCTTTCCCCATATGTACCCCAGCGAGCGCTGCGTTCAGGGTCCAAAAACTGATTGACTCGCCTGAGCCCCAAAGACGTCTGACTCGCAACAACCAGGGACAGGGCCTTCTCGGTGGTGGCGCTGTTCTGGTGGAACAAGCTCCCAGAAGAGATCAGGGCCCCGAGGGACCTTTTACAGTTCCGCAGGGCCAAGACAGAGCTCTTCCACCAGGCTTTTGGTTAGGGAGCCGCCGCCACCACCAACATCATCACCCACCACCACCAACAATTACTGAGAAAGACAGAGCCCTGTTTTGTGGCTCCATCGTTTACAGCCTGAGCCTGCCACATGTATATGACAGAGATCAAGAAGCTGATGAGCAAGGCAGACTGTGACGACCTCCTATTGGGGAGGACTAGGTTTCTCTTTAAATTATACTAGGTGTTTATAAAATAGGTAGTTCCGGCTGCCACCAGGAATTTTCTAAATTCCAAATCCACTCTCAGTTTCTTATGTTGGTGTTGTGTCCCAGGGTCTAGGCTTTCAAGGGTCTCTGTGGTCCTGAGGAATAATTGATGTGACTTCTGGGATTAACTGAAATAAAAGAGGATTTATTGAAAGGGGAACAAAATAAGAGGTTGGTTATTATGTAACTGGTTGGGAATAAAGTTCCTGTAAATGAGCTTGTCAGCTGTATCACTTTAATACACATATACTGATCCTTCTCGGATTCCACACAGATTCTTTCACCTCTCTCACTGACTGAATTTCCACTGAACAACCTCAACTGCTTTTTTCCAACTGTCTCTCCTAACTCTGACTTTCATACTTAACTTTCACAACTGACTAACTGACATTCACACATATCCACTTCAAAAACTCCTCCCACACTCTCTCATCCTCCAATCACAGCACACTTGTCTCTCTCAATCACACTACTCTGCATTCACTGCACTGAAACCGAACATTTAAAGAGACACACACACTCTTAAAACAAGGAATCGTTACACAGTCCATAGAACATATTAACATGAATGCTGCTGCCATCCCTGGGTGCGTTCAGACAGGCCGTTTAGTC
>NW_015171590.1:183928-200731 GCF_001447785.1 Gekko japonicus | reverse complement strand
CCTAATAGCCCAGACTAGCCTGATCTTGGCTGATTCTGCATTGGCTTTTCACTGTTTTAGCAAACCCACGGTGGAACAGAAATTCCCCTCGGCATTACATGCCGCTTTCGCTTCCTTTGATCATCGGATTTTACGGTAGCCTCCACACTCCATGCCGCTTTTGCTTCCTTTGACCATGGGGTTTTATGGTAGCCTCCACACTCCATGCAGCTTTCGCTTCCTTTGACCATCGGGTTTTACGGTAGCCTCCACACTCCATGCCGCTTTCGCTTCCTTTGATCATTGGGTTTTACGGTAGCCTCCACACTCAATGCCGCTTTCGCTTCCTTTGATCATTGGGTTTTACGGTAGCCTCCACACTCAATTCCGCTTTCGCTTCCTTTGATCATTAGATTTTATGGTACCTTCTGCATAGATTTATGGCCGTTTTATGGCTGTTCAGGGGTGACTTTGCAGTCAGTACGGCGTTGGCCCGGGGTATCTGAATGTGGTTTCGAGCTGCACTTTTTCCTCCCAGTTGAGAAAATGTGGAGCGAATGCTAGATGCAGAATCGGAAGCTAAGCAGGGTCGGTACTTGGCTGGGAGACCACCCGGGAAGACTGCAGCTGCTTTGCCGAGAAAGGCAATGGCAAACCACCTCTGCTTGTCTCTTGCCTTGAAATCCCCATGAGGTGGAACGGCATGGTGTCCCTGTGAGTCAGTTACAACTCCACAGCACATTTTGCCTTGCCTTGTATGTCCACAGCACTGATTTAGGGATTGCAAGGTAAATTTCAAGCTGGAAGTTTTAACAGCAGGGCTTTTCTGGTCTATTGCATCCTTCTTCTAAAGACCTCAGGACAGGTTCCTTCCCCTGTTTCATCCTCACAACAGCCCTGTGAGGTAGGTTAGGCCGAGGAAGAGACTGGCCCAAAATAATTCAGTGGGGATTTGAACTGAGTCGTCTTCAATCTGACACTCTAACAACTACACCATAGTAGATCTAAGCACAGAAGCGGTGCTTAAGGTTTATGGAACCCATAAATCTGTCCATAGTTTCAGATTTATGGAACATCGTGATTTCCCATGGTTTTTCTTTTAAAAAAAAACCACACACCCTGCTGAATGGTTGCATGTGTCCACAGTTTTGGATCACATGCTATAAGAATGCAAAATGGCATACAGCAAACAGTGCCGCATAGGTTCAGCCCCCGTTCCAAGTTAGGACACGCCATGGAAAAGATTCAAATTAATCTCCTCGGAATGTACGGTAATGCAGGATCTAATTCCTGTCTGCAAGGCTGCATGTTCGCACAGCCCTTCTGGCCTTAAGAAAGAACTGGCCCAAACAGAAACATGGCACTGGGTGGGCAAAAAGAGCGGTAGATGATAAAATCCTTAATAGTTGTCCCTTGTGGATTTCGGAAATTCGTCTCCAGTACTTTCTTATGGGCTTTGAATCACTTTAACTCGTTACCTGGATTATCCTTTCCTCCCAACAGAACAATATGATCCAAAACAAAGGTTTTGAGACACTGGTAAACATTTCCTCTACAGTGTTTTCTTTGGTTTTTAAACAGCTAAACCTGGCTGTAGCGTAGATAGTGCATGCTCAAATTTTTCAGGCATCTTAAAAGCAGACTCCCTGTACAAGTTCCCACCTCGCAGTACTCCACAGCAGTTCCTGTTTCACCAAGCCCGGCTCCGGAGTCATCTCCACCCCCACAGGAGCCCCAGCATTCTCAGAGGGAACGACGCAAGCCACCGTACCTTGAAGACTATGTCTGTTAAGGTGCTTTGGAACTTAGGGGGGAGGGGTGTTATGTATTGGGACTGAAACAGTCCAGGACTGTTCTACCTGAGACTGGCTGAGCTTGGAGCCCAAGAACAATAGCCCACCAGGACTCTGGAAGTAACCAGTCAAGAAGTAATGTTATGTAAATAGCCTATCGTTGGGAGTGGGGTGTGTTCGGGTGTGGCAATCGCATGCTATTTAAACAGGGCTGTTTAAATAGAGTTTAGTCTGGTACTTGCTGAAATCACTAATATAGTAGAGCTGATCACTAGTAGTGGGGTCTGATCATCCATGGAACCCAGCATTTAACCAAGTCCATAGAGTTTACCCTTCAAAGCACCCCTTTTTTCCAGGGGAACCTGATCTCCATGGTCTGGATCTGAACTGATCTCTGTAGCTGTAATTCTGGGAGATCCCCTGGTCCCACCTGGAGGCTGGCATACCTCAATGGGGTAATGGAAGAATTTGGCTAGCCCCGCTGGGCACGTGTAGCAATCCTTCACACAAGGATTGCAGCATCCTTCACCTGGTAGAAAGCTCCAGGACTTTACTTTATCAGCACTGCTCTTTGCTTTGCAAGGCTGCATGTTCGCACAGCCCTTCCGGCCTTTAGAAAGAACTGGCCCAAACACAAATATGGCACTGGGTGGGCAAAAAGAGTGGTAGGTGATAAAATCCTTAGTAGTTGTCCCTTGTGGATTTCGGAAATTCGTCTCCAGTACTTTCTTATGGGCTTTAAATCACTTTAACTCGTTACCTGGGTTATCCTTTCCTCCCAACAGAACAATATGATCCAAAACAAAGGTTTTGAGACACTGGTAAACATTTCCTCTACAGTGTTTTCTTTGGTTTTTTAAACAGCTAAACCTGGCTGTAGCGTAGATAGTGCATGCTCAGATTTTTCGGGCTTCTTAAAAGCAGACTGCTGTGACTTTTAATCGTTTCCTCTTGAGTTAAAGAAGGTAACCATAAGAACATAAGAGAAGCTATGCTGGATCAGGCCAATGGCCCATCCAGTCCAACACTCTGTGTCACACAGTGGCCAAAACCCGGTTGCCATCGGGAGGTCAGTGGGGCCGGAATTCTAGAAGCCCTCTCAGTGTTGCCCCCCGAGCACCAATACAGAATACACCCAGACAGAGTGTTCCATCTATACCTTGCGGCTAATAGCCACTGATGGACCTCTGCTCCAGATGTTTATCCAATCCCCTCTTGAACCAGTGTGGGTATGGATAGCTCTGCAAGGGGGGCCATCAGCAGGGGATGAGGGGCCCACAGCATTGCCAGATCCAAGTTGGGACACTCCTGGAGATTTGGGGAAGGAGACTGAGGAAGACACGGACTTCAGTGGGGTACAAGTCTGTTATGCATTGGGACTGAAACAGTCCAGGACTGTTCTACCAGAGACTGACTGAGCTTGGAGCCCAAGAACAATAGCCCACCAGGACTCTGGAAGTAACCAGTCAAGATGTAATGTTATGTAAAGAGCCTATTGCTGGGAGTGGGGTGTGTTTGGGTGTGGCAATTGCATGCTATTTAAACAGGGCTGCGGCCCTGGAGTTTAGTCTTGTACTTGCCGAAATCACTAATAAAGTAGAGCTGATCACTAGTAGTGGGGCCTGACCATCCATGGAACCCAGCATTTAACAGTCGCGACGAAGGTGGGATCCTGTCGAACCAGCCCCGCGCCCATCTGCACCGCACCGCGCACCAAGCTCCAGTGCCACGTGCATCGCATCACAACCGGGACCATGGCTGCCGCTCCGGGACATCTGCCGGAATTTGACCCCACTCACCCAGAGCTTTGGGAAACCTGGGTGGAGCGGCTCAAGTACTTCGTACTGTTCCAGGACATCGAGGGTGAAAAGAAGAAGAAGGCTCTCCAGCTCAGTCCTTGCGGAATTGCAACCCTAAGGCTAGTCCAGGGCCTCATCGCGCCCACCACGCTCGAGGTGGCCACTCACAGTGCCCTCATCACGACCCTCACCAGCCATTTCGCACCTCAGCCCATGAAGATGGCACACCATGTGGACGTCTACATGTGCCAGCAAAAGTCCAATGAGATGGCTGCCGACTTCAGGGCAGACCTTTGCCGACTGGCCCTCACATGTGAGTTCCCGAGTCTAGACAACGCCCTCCTCGACCAGTTCATGATGGGCATCTGAGAGGAGAAACTACGCCGAAACTACGCCAAAACTACGCCGAAACTACGCTGAAACTACGCCGAAACTACGCCGAAACTACGCCGAAACTACGCTCATCGGCCACGAAGACCTCACACTAGCAAAGGCACTACACAAGGCCACCTCCTTCGAGAAATCCAGGCGAGACCGCCAGACCTCCACCGCACACCAGGCCTCCGTCCCCTTGGCTTCTGAGGCGTCAGATGAAGAAGAGACCCATCAGATTCGCTGCCCAGCTCGCCGCAATTTGCAACCTTCTGTCGCCGCCGCGCATCCTGCGGAGACTGTCGCATCGATGCCCTGTGCCAGCTGCAGAGAGGCCGATTGCTCCTGCAGTTTCTGAGACACTACCTGAGAAATCCCCCCCCCCCGTGGGGTGGAGCAGTGTTAGCCAGCGAACGGAAGTCCAGCTCGCAAGACTGGAAAGCCTAGAGAGATCTCCTCGGCATGAAGAAAGCCTGTAATGGGCTGTTCCGGCCAGCCGGTGGCAGTGCGGCGCTACAACTCGAAGGAGTCTGGAGAAAAGCTGATGCCATCAAACCAGGCCAAGGAAAATGCCATCCGGATCACGTCTCATCTTCAACTGAACGAAACCCTCGTCGGCAGCGAATGTGTGTGAATTAGGATGTATATATGTTGTCCTCCCCTACCCCACAAATCATTGTTAGTCCCTCATAATATTGAGTAAGTAAATTGCTCAGAGCCAGCAAGCTCTGCAGGATTGAGCAATCAATAAATTGAAAGATTATCATCATTACCTGCCGGACCTGCAGCAAGACAGGCCACATTGTCCATGCCTGCCGCTCCAAGGGAGCCTGGAGATGCACCGCCACGCACCAGGAGTCAGCGGATCTGCAAACCACCGCTGTCCACCGGCATCAGGTATTGAATTTGCTCTGAGACACCCCTGATAAAATTAAAGTAACTGTGCTTATAGAGGGGGTACCTTGCAAGATGGAACTGGACACGGGGTCCTCCATCTCCATCATCTCAGAAGAGACTCTCCGGAGGCTTTGTCCACAGGGGGGGTCCCTGCCTTAGACCCGCTGGCTTCACTCTCTGGGACTTCCAAAAGAATGAGGTGGCCATTAAGAGGGTGGGGCGAATTCCACGCCTCCAACTGCCAGATGCCACAGATGTAGTCGCCCAGGGTCCTGTGCTGGTCCATTTTTCTGGGCGGTTACCAATACGCCCTGCAATACCGGCCGGGGAAGTCTATGGGACATGCAGACGCTCTTACCCACCTCCCGTTCAGCTCCGTTGACCTGGCCCCGGCGCACCAAATCCCAATGATGGAGGACCTGCCGGACTGCCCTCTGCACACTGTGGACATTTCCCACCACACTGCCAGGGATCGCGTCCTCTCCCGCGTTTTGGACTGGGTGGGGAGGGGATGGCCCACCAGTTCGGTGGGCCTGGAATTCACAGCATTTGCGTCCTGCAGGGATGAGCTCTTAGCTTTCAAGGGGTGCCTCCTATGGGGTAGCCAGGTAGTGATTCCCCCACCACTGGGTAAACGGGAATCGTGAGGATGAAAGCGCTGGCTAGAAGCTACGTGTGGTGGCCTGGAATGGACAGCAAAATCGAGGCCTGGGTACAACATTACCAGGCCTGCCAGGAGACACGCCCCGACCCTCCGAGGACTCCCGTTCATCACTGGAAGCCTACCTACACGCCATGGGCACAGATACACTTGGACTTTGCCGGCCCATTCCAGGGGCAGCTGTTCTTCCTCCTGGGGACTCCTACACCAAGTGGCTGGAAGTCGTGCCAGTCGCATCTATCTCATCCCGTGCAGCCATCTGCTGAGACAGATTTTTAGTACCCATGGTCTACCAGACACGGTCGTGACTGACAATGGCACAGCCTTCACCTTGGGAGAGTTCCCAGGAATTCCTGGACCAGAACCTCATCAGGCACATGCGGTCCACTCCTTTCCACCCGGCTACCAACGGGCAAACTGAGAGGATGGTGTGGACAACCAAGGACACGCTACAGTGGCTCACCCACAGGGACTGGGACCGCCTGCTTGCGGTCTTCTTGTTCGGCCATCTAATGATCCCAAGCGTGTCCACTGGCCGAAGCCCCACAGAACTCTTAATGGGCCGCCGCCTCGTGACACGGCTGGACCGTCTGCACCCAAACCAAGCCCCTGAGTTGCACCAAACTCCGGTAAGCCAGGGGTCCCCCTGTGGGTTCTCTCCAGGTGACCCTGTCTTTGCGCATAACTATTCCAGTGGCCCCATATGGATCCTGGCAAGGGTTACCCGAGTCACCGGACCCCTATCGTACAAGGTATTGAAAGATGGGGGCCAGCTTCTACACAGGCACATAGACCAGCTGCACCGCCGCCTGCTGCCCAAGGAACCTGAATTGTCCTCCGCTGAGGAGGAGGATTGCACCCTGGAACCATCATCACTGCTGCTGCCGCTCATTGAGAGTGGGCCTCCTCACAACAGTGTGTAGCCGGAGTGCCGGGAAGAGGAAAGCCCTGCACAGGCCGCTACGGACTTTCTGGACTCTGTTTCCACCTCGCAGGACTCTACAGCGGTTCCTGTTTCACCAAGCCCGGCTCCGGAGGCATCTCCACCCCCACAGGAGCCCCGGCATTCTCAGAGGGAACGACGCAAGCCACCGAACGACGCAAGCTGCCAGTTCATCCAAGGAAACTGATCTCTGTAGTCTGCAGATAAGTTGTGATTCCTGGAGATCTCCAGGCCCTGCCTAGAGGTTGGTAACCCTACAGTGGGGTTCATGGGGCAGATGGAAGGAGGCAGCCAAGGCAGGGCGGCCTCAGGTCACTGACTGTAGTTCTGAAAAAATGCCAGTCGAAAATAATAGCTGAATATTGCACATTACAAGCCCACTTCCAAGGCACTGCCTTATACTGAGTCGGCTCATCTACCTCAGGATTTCTAGCCGCTCAGAAAGCGCTTTCCTACCACCTGTGAATCAGGGGTCATTTCATAGAAAAAGAGGTGCAGGAGCTCATTAGCATAACTTATTAGCATAATTTATTTGCATAGGCCACACCCCCTGGCATCACCGGAAGTGTGTCAGAAGGCAACACCCACCACTCAGGCTCCACTGGACTGTTTTGGATTGCTAGCTATTGGTGGGGGGAACGTGCAGATCTGTCCTCGCAGTGGAGGGAGAGCTTGTACCTGAAGGCGGTCGGGGGGGGCGGGGCTCTGCACCTTACCTGGCTGCTTCTTGCTCCTCGTGGCCTGACTGAGGGCTGCTGGGAGCAGGGGGCGGGGCTTGTTGCATGTGCCTGCCCCCTGGGCTCCTTACTGCCGGAGCTCCACTCCTGTGCGCTCCCACAGGAAATGACCCCTGCCTGTGATCCTTTTTGTTAGAGATGCTAACAGGGATTGAATATGGGGGTTTCTGTTTTGTGACTCAGATGCTCTTACCACTGAGCCCACAACCCCTCACCAAAACTTAAAGAAGACTTGAGTGTTTGAAAACTCACTGGTGGACGATTTGGTGCTTTAACGGACATTGCCCTTTCGATGGTGGAGTGTGGGAGAGAACATTGGACTCAGGCACCGATGGAAATTTCTGCCCAGACATGAGCTCACGGGGTGGGGCTTGGCAAGCTGCCATCTCTTATCTTGACCTGAAAGGGCTTGTTAAGATTAAACAGGGTAATAACCCCACTGTCTGCCACGATGTTGGACCGGCTACGAAGAAAATCCTAAATACAAGAATAAATGGGTTTCAATTTGCGCAACCAGTTCAGACCCGCAGGTTTATCTCGTAACAGATTTTGCCACTATTTTTTCTTAATGTCGTTGTTGTCTTTAATAGGCAGAGATTTGGAAATCAACAGGTTTCAGAAACCCCACCAATGCAGGTTTTCCTGACAAGGAGGTGCAGTGATGAAAAATGCTGCATCTGTTTTTGAATTTCTGCTGGGCAGCCTATTGTTAAGGATATGGACTATTTCAGGCAGAATGAGGGGAAAGTCCTTTTCTAGCAAGCGGTTTTGTAATTGTAACATTTAAAAAAATGGAAGAAATGACTTCCGGCAGACCGGACCGGTTCAGAAGTGAATCCCATTCCCCAGTGGAACTTAAATTAAAAATGAATACCTTGTCAAATGATTTATTGAGATCTCTCTGTCCCTTATAGCACAGGATAGCCCTCTGTGGAGAAACACCATCTTATGTATGCGTTTAACTTTGTGTGGGCTGGATAGGAGGAGATGATCAAACTTTAGGTAGGCCTTGGCCTAAACTCCTCCTCATTCTCCACCCTCCCCTGCTGTCTCCAACCAGTAATCTGAGGGCAACTCCCGAGCAATACTCCCTCTCAACTGTGTAGTCTTGTGAGCAAAAATTCTGCTTTTTCAACTACTGGCATTAAAATTGTGAGCGAGCGATTTGGCTACTGCATAAATTAGTTTGCTCTGGAGCCCTCCTTCCTGAGCAAAGACAAAAATGTGTGAGCCAGAGACTAGAAAAATGTGAGCTAGCTCACACCAACTCAATTTAGAGGGAACACTGCGTCCCGAAAGGACAGGAAGTCCATCAAGGTGGTGAGGAAATTTGACCCAGAATTCTGCAGGAGGGAGAGCAAGTTCCTGGACGGGAACTGCTGTTTATATTATTGAGTTTTGGAGCGGGAAGTTGGTTAGTCGGTCGGTCGGGGCCTGCAAGAGGCAGGTACAGCCCTGTTCCCAGGCCAGGGACGGAGACCATTTTGGGGGACATGTTTGTCCAGCTTACTCCAGAGTAACTAAGTAACAGGCCCGTAGCCAGGATTTTTACATTTGGGGGGGCTTTAAATAAGTCAGGGGGCACCTCGCACAGACCCCCCCAAGGGAGCACCACAAATAAAATAAAAAATGGAAGTTGGGGGCAGTGTTCCCTCTAAGCTGAGTTAGTGTGAGCTAGCTCACAGTTTTTTAGACTCCAGCTCACACCTTTTTGTCTTAGCTCATGAAGGATGGCTCCAGAGCAGTGTTCCCTATGAGCTTAGTTAGTGTGAGCTAGCTCACCGTTTTTTAGCCTCCGGCCCAAACATTTTTGTCTTAGTTCAGAAAGGATGACTCCAGAGCAAACTAACTTCTGCAGTAGCCAAATTGCTTGCTCACAACTTTAATACCAGTAGCTCACAAAATAGAATTTTTGCTCACAAGACTCCATAGCTTAGAGGGAGCATTGCTCCAGAGCAAACTAGTTGATGCAGTAGCCAAATCGCCCGCTCACAACTTTAATGCTAGTAGCTCACAAGGTAAAATTTTTGCTCACAGGACTCCACAGCTTAGAGGGAGCATTGCTCCAGAGCAAACTAATTGATGCAGCAGCCAAATCACTCGCTCACAACTTTAATGCCAGTAGCTCACAAAGTAGAATTTTTGCTCACAAGACTCCACAGCTTAGAGGGAGCATTGGATGGGGGGCCTGGGTTGGATGGGAAGTTGACCGTAAGTCAGGGTGAACATAAACATAAGAACATAAGAGACGCCAATGTTGGATCAGGCCAAAGGCCCATCCAGTCCAACACTCTGTATCACACAGTGGCCAAAAATACCAGGTGCCATCAGGAGGTCTACCAGTGGGGCCAGGACATTAGAAGCCCTCCCACTGTTGACCCCACCCCAAGCACCAAGAATACAGAGCATCCCTTGCCCCAGAGTCCCTATCTATACCTTGTGGCTAATAGCCACTGATGGACCTCTGCTCCATATGCTTCTCTAATTCCCTTTTGAAGCCGTCCATGCTTGTAGCTGCCACCACTTCCTGTGCCGGGCCCCGAGATGCCCCACTGTAGCTACGGGCCTGCTAAGTAATGTACCTGCCCTGCACACCACCTAGATAGGGCATGAGTTTAGAGGAGGGAGAGAGATGAAGCGTTTCTGTCAATGTTATTTTATTTCCTCCGTTCACTTCTGAAGTGCCAGTATGTAGTTGTGAGGTTTAAATAACTCCTTTGATTGTTGAAGGAGTGAAGTCCCTCTGTACCACATAGTCCCCCCAGCTGCTCAGAAATGCTAGGAATGGGTCCACGGATCCCTAGGGAGAAGAAAAGTGGTAAAATGACTGGTTGCCAACCCTCCAGGGGAGCCCCAAAGATTCCCGGGAAGCCTCGAGGCAGGTTCCTAGGGACACCAGAGGGAGGTTAGGAGGCCGTTCCGCCTAACCAGAGCCCAAGACAGGGACTGTGGTGGCAGCCGTACCCTGAGGCAGTGGAGTGAAACGGCCCCTTCAGGTGCCAGGTCAGGCAAATGCAGGCCCGGTCCGCCACACCCTCAACAAACTTCTGAATACTGTGATTCCCCAGAGCAGTTCAATGAAGCTTTTCCCCCTCCCTTGAGAGAAGAGTGTTATTTTACCACCTCCATTGTATAATTATGCCTGCATTAGGATGGAATCAAACCATTGTCTGGGCTGTAATACCTCAGACTCTGGATTGGGGTTCACATGGTGGAATACTCCCTCAGGCAACCAAAACAAATCTCAGCAGATAGAAAACCAGATGTCAAGAGAACGCGAGGCTAAAAGCCTTCTAATTTGGAGGGATTCTAATGTGGAGTGAATTTTAACAGGAAGGAACAATCAGTTACGTCAGCCTTCACCCATGGTCTGACATAGGGTGCCAGCCAGGAAGTGCCAGGCAACCGGCAGGAGGGTTGTGGGGGGACAGAGTCCCAGGAGAAAAATTGATAAGGCCTTGGCTACTTACCAGGAACCATAGAGTTTCTGGCAAATTCTATAGCTACCCTTTTCACTTCAGGGTAGCTCTAGGAATCATCGAGAACTCTATGGCCAGAACTTCCAGTAAGCAGAAGAGGCCTTATTTTCCTTTTTAATTTTTCTCTCCAGAACAATCGTGTTTCCGCCTGCTGCTCAGATGAGCATTGGCGGGCGATGTCTGCAACTGCCTGGAGGTCACCCACCATAGTTGGGCAAATGGGGACCCTATCTGAAGATGTGCAGCCAAAACACAGACTTAGCACCTCAGTGAGACCTCATGTGATGTCAAATATGGGTTTGCCACCAAAAATGGCAGTGTGCCATCTTAAGAATATAAGAAGAGCCCTGCTGGATCAGACCACTGGTCCACCTAGTCCAGCATCCTGTCTTACACAGTGGCCAACTAGTTCTTCTGGACAGCCAACAACAGGGCATAGAGGCGGAGGCCTTCCCCTGATGTTGCATCCTGGCTCGGGGCTTCAGAGGTTTAGTGCCTCTGAATGTTGAGGTTTCCCTTAGTCACCAGGGCTAGTAGCCATTGATAGACTTATCCTCCATGAATCTATCTATAAGAACATAAGAAGAGCCCTGTTTGATCAGACCAGTGGTCCATCTAGCCCAGCGTCCTGTCTCACACAATGGCCAACCAGTTCTTCTGGAGGACCAACAACAGGGCATGGAGGCCGAGGCCTTCCCCCGATGTTGCCTCCTGGCTCTGGGATTCAGCGGATTAGTGCCTCTGAATGCGGAGGTCCCCCTCAGTCATCATGGCTAGTAGCCACTGATAGATGTATCTTCATGCATCTGTCCAAGCTAGAGTTGCCAGATCTCTTGCTATGGAGATGGTGGGAGACTCCTGCTGGCAACCCTTGCTGCCCATGACCACTTTGTCAGTGGTTGGGAGAAAAATAAAGTTAAAAAAATGTTGTTGGCATGATGGGGTTATGTCACTTTTGGGGGAAACCATCACTGTGCTCTAGGAATCACTGGAAACTCTTTGAGCAACTCATAGTTTCCAGTTCTTCCTAGAGTGGAGTGATGTCACTTCAGGCAGGGTTGCCATCCCCCCAATGGGGGTGGGTTTCCCCCCAATTTCAGGGGCCCCAATCCGCCCCCGGCCAGCTGGCTCGCAAGGGGAGCTCCACCCCCGAAGAGCCCCACCGTGCTTGACGTGTCCGGCATGATGGTATCACCCCATGCAGAATATCATATCGACATCACCAGATCACCTGCTAACTGATATTCTGCGTGGAATGAAGAACCTTGGACTGTTTGACATTGGTGTGATCTTGGGTGGATATATGGACTAACGTTCTGATGTTCTTTGTGTCCGATGGCTTCCTGGTTTATAATTGCAATTTCTTTTGATTATAGCGTTGCTTGTCTAAAATGGTTGGTTGTTAGACAATAATTTTTTTCCCTATAAATAATCATTCAATACACAAGAGGGTTATTGGCTTAATTTTTATTTAGTATTTTTGGAAATAGCTTTTGCACAGTTTTCAATTTGTTTTTGATCTTACACTGTGTATCTCACTTTTTTTTTGTTTTTGTAGCTCCTGGAGAATAATGGCAGCTTCAGAGGGTGGTCTCTATGGCATCGTATCCCTGCCCTAGACGCTTCCCTCTGCAAGCGCCTCTCCCAAATCTCCAGGAATTTCCCAAGGTTGAGTTGGCAATCCTCTCAGGTTCATGGGTGGATTCTGCCATTTAGGTGGAGTTGGCAATCCCCTCAGGTTCATGGGTGGATTCTGCCATTTGGCAGGAAAGAATATTGCGCCAGGATTAGCGTGTTTTGATTTTAGCTTACTGGCATTCCTTCAGGACTGATCTAGATAGTTAAATTGTTTTGGAAGGGTGGATGCAGGACAACTGCTGCATGGAAGTTGTGATCCTGGCAAAAACTCCCACCGCCTTCTGATGATGACCCATAGTCAAAGGCATGGAACAGAGCCCCAATACTTGGCTCTAAGACACAGCAGTGCCTCTTACATTTCTAGCAGTCTTGCTTGAGGGCCCTTGATGAAGGTTTCAAACCATGAGCAGTTATATCAGGACAGAGACCCAATGCAAACTAAAGTACTTTTCAGCCCCTCTTCCCATTGTTAATGAGCACATGTGGAAAAAAGTTAAATGTGCAGGCAGTTTTTACCAGATTTATGATCCAATTGATGGCCATGCAGGGAGGTCGGTTTACAACCACATTTCAAGCTTTTAGTTTCTTTTACAATTTATGTGTGTTTTGATTGCTGTTGCGCCTTGGAATCGGTCTGAACAACTCCTGCTGTCCTCGGGAGCTGTCCTAGGTCCTGATTCTGAACAGGTATTTGAAACTGACTCTCAAGCTCTGTCCTACTGCATACTGCACCCTACTAGTACTGACCACTCTCTGCGCCAGGCCAGTCCTCCAAAACTGAACCTATCAGTATAGTTTCAGGTGGGTAGCCATGTTGGTCTGAAGCAACAGAACAAAGTTTGAATTGAGTGGCACCTTTAATACCCACAAAGTTTAATTCTGGGTATAAGCATTCATGTGCATGCACACCTCTTCAAAATGCTTATACCCAGAATTAAACTTCGTTGGTCTTAAAGGTGCCGCTGGACTCAAGCTTTGTTCTGAACCTATCAGTGTTTGATTTCTTACTGTGATCAAAACAAGACACATAATCCTCCCATAATCTGTGGGAAATATCTCTAGTGAAGGACAAAAGACGAAAAACTAAACAAAAACAAACCTACCTCCGACGCTTTGTTGGGGGAAGTCTGAATAGTCATAGAATCAAAACAGCCAAAGAAAAGGGAATCCTGGCGGTAATTATATGTCAACATATCTATAATTAAATTCAGACTTGTCTCTGAGAGACTACTATTCTATTCCTCTCACAAATGAGCTTTCCAGGCCAGTTGCATTAGCCAAATTCTTATGGCGCTGTTGTTCCGCCCACTCAGCTTGTTAAAATAGTAGGCATAATTGTGTTGACTTCAAGAAGATCAAACCAGCGGAACACCTCTTTGGGTTGGATCCAGCCTAAATTTCCCATCAGTGGAATGGATATTTATCACCCCTCACCTCCCACGGCAGTCCACTGCTCTCTATGAAGTGGAGGAACAACACAAAAGGAGTCTATAGCAAGAAGGGGGAACAGGTGGAAATTGCCAGTTCAGTCTGGATCCATCCCTTTGTGTCTATACAGACGTTCAGTGCCTACAGATGCCTTAGTACTGGCATAAGAACATAAGAGACGCCAGTGTTGGATCAGGCCAAAGGCCCATCCCGTCCAACACTCTGTATCACACAGTGGCCAGAAATACCAGTGCCATCAGGAGGTCCACCAGTGGGGCCAGGACATTAAAAGCCCTCCCACTGTTGACCCCCCCAAGCACCAAGAAGACAGAGCACCCCTTGCCCCAGAGCCCCTATCTATACCTTGTGGCTAATAGCCACTGATGGACCTCTGCTCCATATGCTTATCTAATTCCCTTTTGAAGCCGTCCATGCCTGTAGCCGCCACCACTTCCTGTGGCAGTGAATTCCAAGTGTTTATCACTCTTTGGGTGAAGAAGTACTTCCTTCGTTCTAACCCGACCGCTCAGCAATTTCATGGAGTGCCCACGAGTTCTTGTATTGTGAGAAAGGGAGAAAAGTACCTCTTTCTCTACCTGCTCTTTCCCATGCATAATCTTATAAACCTCAATCATGTCACCCCTCAGTCGTCGTTTCTCCAAGCTAAAGAGCCCTAAGCGCTTTAACCTTTCCTCATAGGGAAAGTGTTCCAACCCTTTTATCATTCGAGTTGCCCTTTTCTGCACTTTTTTCAAAGCTATAATATCCTTTTTAAGGTGTGGTGACCAGAACTGCACACAGTACTCCAAATGAGGTCGCACCATTGATTTATATAGGGGCATTATGATATTGGCTGATCTGTTTTCAATACCCTTCCTAATAATCCCCAGCATAGCATTGGCCTTCTTTATTGCAGTCACACACTGTCTCGACATTTTCAGTGAGTTATCTACTATGACTCCAAGATCTCTCTCTTGATCAGTCTCTGCCAGTTCAGACCCCATCAACGTGTATTTATAATTAGGATTCTTGGCTCCAATGTGCATCACCTTGCACTTGGCCACATTGAACCCCATTTGCCATGTTGACGCCCACTTGCCCATCCTTGACAGAACATGCATAGTGTGTTTCCATCCCAGTTCTGAGTTAGTTTCATGTATCTGTTGCATTGATATGTTTCATCGATGGAGTTAACCGTAGCATGCCTACGCTCTCATCAGTTCTCCCATCTAGGCACTGACTAGACCCTGAACTGTTCTGACAAGCTTCACTGTATACCTTCAGAGTAGGTCCTTGACCTGAACTGTCTCTCCAGTCTCCTCTCCATTGGGGTTCTTAGGTTGATGGCTGGCGGGATTGGCCATGGCATCCTCTCTCCCATCTCCTCCTTCATTTTTCTGCTGGTTGGACCATCTTAAGAACATAAGAGAAGCCATGTTGGATCAGGCCAATGGCCCATCCAGTCCAACACTCTGTGTCACACAGTGGTCAAAAACCAGGTGCCATCAGGTGGTTTACCAAGTGGGGCCAGAAATCCAGAAGCCCTCCCACTGTGGCCTCCCCCCAAGCACCAAGAAGGGAGAGCATCACTGCCCCAGGCAGAGTGTTCCATCTAGACCTTGCGGCTAATAGCCACTGATGGACCTCTGCTCCAGATGTTTATCCAATCCCCTCTTGAAGCTGTCTATGCTTGTAGCTGCCACCACTTCCTGCAGCAGTGAATTCCACTTGTTAGTTCCCCTTTGGGTGAAGAAGGACTTCTTTTTATCTGTTCTAAGCCTACTGCTCATTAATTTCACTGCGTGCCCACGAGTTCTTGTATTGTAAGAAAGGGAGAAAAGTACTTCTTTCTCTACCTTCTCTATCCCATGCATAATTTTGTAAACCTCTATCATGTCGCCAGTTTGCTGGACTGCCTAGCTAAGCCCTTCTAAGGTGCATCTAAGATTTGAACATTGGTGGTGGCGAGCATATTGGGGAGTATCCTATCCTAGGGTGGAGGAGGTACCTCCAGCCCAAGGGGACTTCCTGCAACTTACATGGTTCTTCTGCTGGAGGAAGAGCGCCTCACATTGGAGGTCTTCAAACATTGCTAAGACAGTGGTAGGACACAGGCCACTGAATTATGAAGCATCGGTGCCTTGTTCTGCGATCCAGACCTTGTTGGATCCTACCACTGGCTTGCTTAGGATCGGGGTATCTGTGGAAAGAGCAATCAAGTTGCAGCCGGGTTTATGGCAACCCCATAGGGCTTTCAAGGCAAGAGACAAACAGAAGTGGTTTACCAGTGCCCGCCTCTCCATCACGACCCTGGCATTCCTTGACGGTCTCCCATCCCGGTACTAACCAGAGCCGACCCTACTTAGCTTTCGAGATCTGATGAGGTCAGGCTAGCCGGGACTACCTAGTCCAGGAGTCTCAGGACTCGGCATATCGACAGCAATGTATTCTGGTACGCTTTTGAGCTGGGTAGGTGCTGAACTGTTTTGCCCACGAGTTCTTGTAGTGTAAGAGAAGGAGAAAAGTACTTCTTTCTCTACCTTCTCTATCCCATGCATAATTTTGTTAGCCGCCCTTGTTAGCTGCCCTGAGCCCATTGGGGAGGGCGGGATACAAAGATGAAAAATAGATAAATAAATAAATGTTGATATTTTTGCACATCTGAACGGGTCTGCTTGAAGTGTTCAGTCAACTAGGTTTTAAAATTCTGACTGTTTCTGTTAAAAGTGTGACTTTAAAATAGGCTACGGTTCCATGACAGTGTCATTTTAAGGTTCTGCTAGTGTCAACATGCCAGTTTGGTGTAGTGGTTAAGTGCACGGACTCTAATCTGGGAGGACCGGGTTTGATTCCCCACGCCTCCACTTGCACCTGCTGGATGACTTTGGGCAAGCTGTAGCTCTGATAAGAGCTGTCCTTGAAAAAAGAACGGTTTCAGTCAGAGCTCTCTCAGCTCCACTTGCCTCACAGGGTGTCTGTTGTGGGGAGGGGAAGGGAAAGGAGTTTGGAAGCTGCTCTGAGATTCCTTTGGGCGGGGTATAAATCCAATCCCCTCCTCCTCCTCCTCCTCCTCCTCC
>NW_015171590.1:179941-183780 GCF_001447785.1 Gekko japonicus | reverse complement strand
TCTTCTTCTTCTCAGTATGTTGCACTCAATGCATTGGAGATAGATTAATGTGGGAAGCCGTGCTGGTCTGAAGCAACAGAACAAAGTTTGAGTCCAGTGGGGCACCTTGAAGACCAAAAAAGTTTAATTCTGGGTATAAAGCTTCCGTGTGCATGCACACTTCTTCAGATACATCTGATCTGAATCTGAAGAAGTGTGCATGCTCCCAAAAGCTTATGCCCAGAATTAAACTTTGTTGGTCTTAAAGAGCCAGTTTGGTGTAGTGGTTAGGAGCGCGGACTCTAATCTGGGAGAACCAGGTTTGATTCCCCACTCCTCCACATGCAGCTGCTGGTGTGACCTTGGGTCAGTCACAAGTTGTTTCAGAGCTGTTCTCTCACGAGCAGTTCTCTCAGAGCTCTCTCAGCCCCACCTGCCTCACAGGGTGTCTGTTGTGGGGAAGGGAAGGGAGAGGAGATGGTAAGCCGCTCTGAGACTCCTTCAGGTAGTGAAGGGAGGGGGAAAAGTCCAAGCTCTTCTTCTTCTTAAAGATGCCACTGGGCTCAGACATTAGAGTAAGGTCTTACTCTAGAAACAAATTCCGTTGAATAGAAGAGCAGAGTTTAAAAAATCAGAGGGGAAAAGTGATAAAGCATTTCTAATTAAGGAAGACAAAGATGGGGGGGGAAATGATCAGAGGCAAGAAATAATTTATCTCCTGATGCTTAGAAAGAGTATATTCAGGTTCACATCCCCTGATTGGCAAGGAATTATGTTGACGCTGTAAGTTAACCTTTGCAGAGTTCCCAGCTATTCTGCATACACGGGGGCCAGTTACATACTTCTCAACAGAGGCTCTATATATCAAACTGACATTCTTATCAATTAAAACAAACCCCATGTGCCTTTTTGGAACAAAAGGCTTACATTTCTTCTCAAATAGATCATACTATTCCCATCAGCCAATAGCGTCACATGGGGAGGGTTCCCTCCTGTTTACATAACTCTTGTATTTACAGTATGTAAATATTTCTCACAAAACGGACTCTATGCCCCCCCCTTTCCTGTGGAAGGAGATTAAAACCAACTTTTTATAATCTCTCATGCCATAAAGGCATGCCTGCAAAGGATTCTGAGAACGAGGTTCATATAAATTTGGGAATGTGCCTCACACTGGCTTTCAACATCTGCAGACTCAGGACTTTCTTCTAAAGGCCCTCTCCCTCCCTCTTTTAACATGTGTGCAAAGTGCCATTAAGTTGCACCCGACTTATGGCTACCCCACCAAAGGGCTTTCTAGGCAAGTGAGAAGCAGAGGTGGTTTCCCATGGCCTTCCTCTGCAGAGCCTTCCTTGGTGGTCTTCCTCCCAAGACTTATGGTGACCCTGTGACAAGGGGCTTTCAAGGCAAGTG
The DNA here is from genome assembly GCF_001447785.1 of Gekko japonicus. Classification (NCBI taxonomy): domain Eukaryota; kingdom Metazoa; phylum Chordata; class Lepidosauria; order Squamata; family Gekkonidae; genus Gekko; species Gekko japonicus. Next base: position 182,388 of record NW_015171590.1, on the reverse strand, counting down.
AGAAGCAGAGGGGGTTTCCCATGGCCTTCCTCTGCAGAGCCTTCCTGGGTGGTCTTCCATCCAAGACTTACGGCAACCCCAGGAAGGGGCTCTCAAGGCAAGTGAGAAGCAGAGGGGGTTTCCCATGGCCTTCCTCTGCAGAGCCTTCCTGGGTGGTCTTCCATCCAAGACTTACGGCAACCCCAGGAAGGGGCTTTCAAGGCAAGTGGGAAGCAGAGGTGGTTGGCCATAGCCATCCTCTGCAGAGCCTTCCTGGGTGGTCTTCCATCCAAGACTTACGGCAACCCCAGGAAGGGGCTCTCAAGGAAAGTGAGAAGCAGAGGTGGTTGGCCATTGCCTTCCTCTGCAAAATCTCCCTTGGTGGTCTGGCCAGGCTTAGCTTCCAAGATATGATGGGACCAGGCTATACTACACCACATTCCCTCCTCTCTTTTAACATACTTACATAAAAATATTTACTATGTCTGTCTAGCTCTACCTCCTTCTTTTAGTTATCTCTCTCACTTTCCTTTGTACTCTGTTTCACTGTGGGCACCGCTGAACCAAATTCAGGTTGTGACCCGGTTGTGAATACTAGTAATATAATATCACAACTGGACTGTTCGTAAGTGAAACAACCTTCCCTCCCGGTCTAGTTAGTATCACTAGGTAGTCTGAGCAGGAGTGCAGCAATTTCTTCCTGATGCTAAATAGGATGATAATTCACACTTAAAACATGAGCCTTTCCATTGGCGGCCACTGTGACATTCCGTCTTGCCCTCTGACAACCAATCTACATACTCCAGAAGATGAGGTGGTAAACAGAGGAGGAGAGGTAGTGGATTGTATTATGTCGACACTGTCAGATCTGAAGCCGTGAGATCATGCCATGGGTGCGCCTTATGTTTTTGGATGTTCCCCTATGTATGAAGAATGTGGGAGAAGGTCATGTGATGTCCTACTTTGTTACATAGCGGAAGCATTTCTGTTGCCCCAGAAGGTCAGACCAAAGCCAATGAATCAAATTAAATCAAAAGAGTTTTCAGCTAAACATTAGGAAGAACCTCCTGACAGAGTGATTCATCAGTAGAACAGGCTTCCTCGAGAGGTGGTGGGCTCTCCTTTGGAGCCAGTTTGGTGTAGTGGTTAAGTGCGCGGACTCTAATCTGGGAGAACGGGGTTTGATTCCCCACTCCTCCACTTGCACCTGCTGATGTGACCTTGGGTCAGTCACAAGCTCTGCCACAGCTGTCCTTGAAAAAGAGCAGTTTGTGTCAGAGTTCTCTCAGCCCCACCCACCTCACAGGGTGTTTGTTGTGGGGAGGGGAAGGGAAAGGAGTTTGTAAGCCGCTCTGAGACTCCAAGTGAAGGGCGGGGTATAAATCCAATCTCTTCTTCTTCTCTTCTTCTTCTTTTTAAGCAGAGGCTAGATGACCATCTGACATCAATGCTTATCCTGTGAATTTAGGCAGATTGTGAGAGGGAGGACAGGGAGGGTTGGATCAGTGCTTAGTTCTCATGGCCTTTGCTTATATGTCCATGGTAAAGCTGATCACCACTTTGGGTTCAGGAAGGAATTTTCCTCTGGGCCAGATTGGTCCAGGGATCCTGGAGGCTTTTTCCCTTCCTCTGGGCATAGACCAGCGGTGACCGGGGGAGTGCAGGGGGAAGGTAGTTGTGAATTTCCTGCATTGTGCAGGAGGTTGGACTAGATGGCCCTTGAGGTACCTTCCAGCTCTATGTTTCTAGTTTGGCGTAATGGTTCAGAGCGCGGACTCTAATCTAGGAGAACCGGGTTTGATTCCCCACTCCACATGCAGCTGCTGGTGTAACCTTGGGTCAGTTACAAGTTCTCTCAGAGCTGTTCTCTCAAGGGCAGTCCTCAAAAGAGCCCTCTCATCCCCACCTACCTCACAGGGTGTCAGTTGTGGGGAGGGGAAGGGGAAGGAGATTGTAAGCCGCTCTGAGACGCCTTCCGGTAGTGAAGGGCAGGGTACAAATCCAACCTCTTATCTTCTTCTCTCTTATTTTTTTTTTAATGTTTAAAGACCATCTAAAAATATGCCAATCCCCGATTTACAGTCCAGATTTCTCCATTTTCTTTCTCTATAATGTGTCTATCACCTAGACCTGAATGGCCCAGATCTAGGCAGTTTCAGCAGAGTCGGGCCTGGTTAGAACTCGGATGGGATAAGTCTAATAATTACTTCGGCTAGAATTCTTTTTGCAAAAAAAATGGAAATCTGAAGAAATTCCTGGAGAAAGAGAAATAATTAATAAAATTATGAACATAGCAGAAATGGATAAACTAAGTTTGTGGTTAAAGGATAAAGATGAAAATGTTTATTTGAAGAAATGGTCGCGAGTGTATAAATGGATAGAGGAAAAGATATCATAATAGACTCGAAATGTATATGATATGTGGATATGTATATATTCTTTTTAATCAAGAAAAACCAATAAAAACA
>NW_015171590.1:159980-179826 GCF_001447785.1 Gekko japonicus | reverse complement strand
CTGAGACTTAACGGCATTTTCCGTCACCACCAATGTGCACATCGGCTCCCATTCCCCTGGGATGACCTCGGAGACGGTCTCTTCTTGCCAGGAGATTCTGCTCCGGCCGTCTCCGAGGTTCAGACTGCCCAGCGATTCTGTGTTTGCTCTCCAGTAGGCTAATGCTAATTGCAGCTTCACGGATCTGCATGTCATAATTATCTTGGCTTAGCTAGGTATTTGCTGAATGGGTTTCAATGCAACAATCAGATGTTTTTGAACAGATGTTGTTACAAGCTTTAACACCTGTTATTACTATGATTGAAAGAGAAGTACGTGGAAAAGAGGACATTTTCTCCCCCTATTCCAATATCTTTACTTACTCTCAAGGTGGGGTTTTTATTTTATCTATCAGTGCTTCAGTCTAGTGGTGAAAGTGTGAAACCGATGACCAGGTAAAGAGGAACTGCATAAATTGGTGTGGAAGAATGCTGCCATAAACTGTGTGCATCACAAAGGGTTCAGAACAATTTTGGTAGTTTTGGGAAGATCTGGGCTTTTTCATTGTGCGCCTTTGTAAGGGTTTGGCGAATTTTGGGGCTGTGTACTGAAAATGTACACATGTCATGAAAATGAAAAGGAGCTGCGGTGGCTCAAGTGGTTAAGACGCTGAACTGCAGGCTGTGGAAGGTCGGTAGTTCAGCAGTTCGAGACCCAAGTTGCCGCATGACGGAGTGAGCTCCCGTCTCTAGTTCCAGCTCCTGCCAACCTAGCAGTTCGAAAGCAAGAAATTGCAAGTAGATAAATAGGTACCACTTCGGTGGGAAAGTAACAGCGTTCCGTGCACCTTGGTGTTTAGTCATGCCGGCCACATGACCACGGAAACGTCTTCGGACAGCGCTGGTTCTTCAACTTTGAAACGGAGATGAGCACAGCAACCCTAGAGTCTGACTCGACGGGCTTTCGAGCAAGGGAACCTTTACCTTTACTGAAAATGATGCCAAGGGGAAATGTGGGTAGTTTGGGGAACAACATGGCAAATGAAGTTCAGTGTTGGTCAGTGTAAGGTGATGCACAGTGGGACAAAAAAAATCCCAACTTCAAGTCTAGTTTAATGCTGAGACTTAGAGGGAAACAGATCTTGGGGTCGTAGTGGATAGCTCAATGGAAGTGTCAACCCGGTGTGCTGCAGCAGTGAAAAAAGCAAACTCTATGTTAGGGGTTATTAGAGAAGGGACTGAGAATAAAATGGCTGATATTGTAATGCCTCTGTATAGATCTCTGATGCGGCCTCATTTGGAATACTGTGTTCTGTTCTGGTCACCCTATCTCAAAAAGTGTCGGCAGAGTTCAGGAAATAATCCAATCCACGCTTTGGAGCTTGCTTTCAATGAATTTACCTCAACTAACATACACTAACATACAGCAGAGGGAGAGAAACGACAAGAGGTAGGCTGAACTGCAAGAGAAGACATCCGATAAACCCCAAACACTAGAGAATGCACCATAGCTCTCCCTAGAGTAAAAAGGTAAAGTTAAAGGGTCCCTTGCTCGAAAGCCAGTCGAATCCGACTCTAGGGTTGCGGTGCTCATCTCCGTTTCCAAGCCGAAGAGCCAGCGCTGTCCGAAGACGTTTCCGTGGTCATGTGGCCGGCATGACTAAACACCAAGGTGCACGGAACGCTGTTACCTTCCCACTGAAGTGGTACCTGTTTATCTACTTGCAATGTCTTGCTTTCGAACTGCTAGGTTGGCAGGAGCTGGAACTAGAGATGGGAGCTCACTCCGTCATGCGGCACCCGGGTCTTGAACTGCTGAACTACCGACCATCCACAGCCTGCAATTCAGCATCTTAACCCCTTGAGCCAGATGATTTATACACCTACAAATCACAGCAGCAGAACACTTTGGAATGAGGAAGGATAGCGTGACCTCTTTGTCCTCCTGCATTGGATCTCAGAGAGAAAAGCAGGCTATACGTAACTAGGATCGCCAGCGCCGGGTTGGGAAATTCCTGGAGAATTTGTGATGGAGCCTGAGAATGGTGGAGTTTGGGGAGCAACCTCAGTGGTGTATAATGCCATACAGTCCACCCTCCAGCGCAGACATTTCCTCCAAGGGAAATTACAAGGTTGTCGTTACTGGCTAAATATCAGGAGAAACTTCCTAACTGTAAGAGTGGTTGAGCAGTGGAACAAACTGCCTCGGGAGGTGGTGGATGCTCCTTCGCTGGACGTTTTCAAGCGGAGGCTGGACGACCATCTTTTGGGTATGTTGTAGGGCTATCTTTCGGCTATGCTCCTGCAGAGTGCAGGGGGTTGGACTAGATGACCCCCAAGATCCCTTCCAACTCTAACATTCTATGATTCTATGATCCCTGTAGTGTGGAGACCAGCTGTAATTCTGAGAGATCTCCAGGCCCTGAATGGAGGTTGACAAACCTATTAATTAAATGGATCACTGTGGTGCAGATACGTCCTTAGAGGCTTAACCTCAGGTCCAAATTAGAAGGAATCGCTGTGTGTTCCCTGTGAGGAAAGCCTTAAGAGTCTGGGACTCCTCCGTTTAGAAAAGAGACAACTAAGGAGGGACATGACAAAGGTTTATAAATGACGCACGGGGTGAAGAGAGTTGACAAAGAGACATTTTTCTCCCCCTCCCAAAACACTAGAACTCGAGGGCATCCAATAAAGCTGATGGGCAGTAGGTTCAGGACAGACAAAAGGAAATACTTTACATACAGAGTAATTAAAACGTGTAATTCCTGTAGTGATGGATACAGGAATAAAAAGCTTTAAAAGGGGATTATATAGATTCATGGAGAATAAATCTATCAGTGGCTACTAGCCATGTGTGACTGAGGGGAACCTCCACATTCGGAGGCACTAATCCTCTGAATCCCAAAGCCAGGAGGCAACAATTCAGGGGAAGGCCTCAGCCCCTATATGCCCTGTTGCTGGCCCTCTACATTAGTAATCTGAAGCTATACAGCTTTCTGGAAACTTATGCCTTTGAAAGACTTAGAACAGGCACTTACTTTGGTGTTACTTCGGTGTAATTTTACATATGGACCTTACCAGAACTGTTTCATAGCATTGTTTCTATTATAGTAATTTTCTTGAGGAAGATTATCTAAACGAAGTTTTCAGTATCCGGATTCTTCATTGAAAAGAACTACATTGAAAAGAGCATTTTATGGAATGTTTCGTTGTGTATCAGAAGATTCATATTTAGTATTATTGTGCTTTATTGTGCAAGGAGTATATTCATGTACTGCACATATTGTCTCTGTCCAATATATTAACATTGTTACCAGTTCTATTGTGTCCTGCTTCACAGGTCTTTCCCACTGTTGTTACTACTATACTGCTGTGTGATCTTTTTTGCTTGGCCACGGTGTGAGACAGGATGCTGGACTACATGGCCCATCACTGGTCTGATCCAGCAGGGCTCATCTTATGTTCTTATGAAGGCCTTGGCCTCTGTGCCCTGTTGTTGGCCCTCCAGAGGAACTGGTTGGCCACTGTGTGAGGCAGTATGCTAGACTAGACAGACCACTGGTCTGATCCAGCAGAGCTTGTCTTATGCTTTTATGAAGGCCTCAGTCTCTGAGCCCTGTTGTTGGCCCTCCAGAGGAACTGGTTGGCCACTGTGTGAGGCAGTATGCTAGACTAGACAGACCACTGGTCTGATCCAGCAGAGCTTGTCTTATGCTTTTATGAAGGCCTCAGTCTCTGAGCCCTGTTGTTGGCCCTCCAGAGGAACTGGTTGGCCACTGTGTGAGGCAGTATGCTAGACTAGACAGACCACTGGTCTGATCCAGCAGAGCTTGTCTTATGCTTTTATGAAGGCCTCAGTCTCTGAGCCCTGTTGTTGGCCCTCCAGAGGAACTGGTTGGCCACTGTGTAAGGTGGGATGCTGGACTAGATGGACCACTGGACTGATCCAGCAGGGCTCGTCTTATGTTCTTTTGAAGGCCTCGGTCTCTGTGCCCTGTTGTTGGCCCTCCAGAGGAACTGGTTGGCCACTGTGTGAGGCAGGATGCTGGACTGGATGGATCATTGGTCTGATCCAGCAGGGCTCTTACGTGTGTGTTGTTGTTTTTTTTTGCATGTGTGGTTTACCACAAGGACACTTTAGGAGCAAGGAGGGAAGGAGTCTGGTGTGTATGTGGGGGGAAGTGACGGGGGGGGGGTGAGAGGAGGATGAGAAGGTGGTAGTGGAGGTTGAGAAGTGTGACCGCAGAATCTGTCATTCCTCCCCAGAATCAACCTCCTCCCCTTGCTGCATTTTAAAGCCAACATTGCTTGTCATTCCTTTCATCCCTTCCCCTCTCCTTCTGTCCCTCCACTGTCCTGAAATACTGAGGTTATCTAGCTCTCAGGGCCGGCCTTAGCCTCAGATAGCCCTGATTTTTGGCTATCCGAGGCAACATTGTGTGAGACAAGATGGTGGACTACATGGACCGCTCGTCTGATCTGGAGGGTTGCCAGCTCCAGGTTGGGAAATACCCCGAGATATTGGGGGTGGAGACTGAGGAGGGTGGTCTTTGGGTAGGGGAGGGGTTTCAGTGGGTTATAATGCCACAGAGTCCACCTCCCAAAGCGGCCATTTTCTCCAAGTGAACTGATCTCTGACATCTGGAGATCAGTTGTAATCCCAGGAGATCTCCAGCCCCCACCTGGAGGCTGGCAACCCTACACAATCTAGCAGGCCTGTTCTTAATGTTCAGGGATCCATCTTGCACTGATATTGAGCGTTGTTGTTGTTGTTCGCTCGCACAGTCGAGTCCGACTCTTCGCGACCGCATGAACCACATTACGCCACGCCCTCCTGTCTTCCGTCGTCCTCCAGAGTTTGCTCAACTTCATGTTTGTTGTCTTGGTATCACTGCTTAACCATCTCATCCTTTGCCGTCCCCGTCTTCTTTGACCTTCAATCTTTCCCAGCATCAGGGTCTTCTCCAGTGAGGGCTCCCTTCTCATTGGGTGGCCATAGTAGTTGAGCTTCAGCTTCAGTATCTGGCCTTCCAGGGAACAGTCAGGGTTGATTTCTTATAGGACTGACTGATTTGATCTCCTTGCAGTCCAAGGGACTCTCAAGAGTCTTCTCCAGCACCATAGTTCAAAAGAATCTATTCTTCGGCGTTCGGCCTTCCTTATAGTCCAACTCTCGCAGCCATACAGCACTACTGGGAATACCATTGCTTTGACCATGCAGACTTTTGTTGGCAGGGTGATGTCTCTACTTTTTATTATGCTGTCAAGGATTGTCATCACTTTCCTCCCAAGGAGCAGGCGTCTTTTAATTTCATGGCTGCAGTCACTGTCTGCAGTGATCTTGGATCCCAGGAACGTGAAGTCTGTCACTACTTCCATAACTTCCCCTTCTATTTGCTAAGGAGTGATGGGGACGGATGCCATGATCTTAGTTTTTTTTATGTTGAGTTTCTTTGAGCTCTCCTCTTTTACCCTCTAGCAAGAGGCTCTTTAGGTCCTCTTCACTTTCTGCCATTAGAGTGGTATCGTCTGCATATCTGAGGTTGTTGATGTCTTTTCCCAGCAATCTTAATTCCGGCTTCTGAATGATCCATGCCAGCATTCTGATATTGAGCTAGGAAGTGCCAAGTACTGTGATCAAACCATATAATACTAATGGGGAACCAAAGAATCTTATGTTGTTCTCCTCTCCTCCTCCTTATCCTCACAACAACCTTGTGAGGTAGGCCAGGCCAAAAGTATGTGACTGGACCAAGGTCAACCGAGCAAGCTTCCACAGCCCAGAAGAGATTCAAACCTGGGTCTCTCAGATACTAGTCTAACCAATACCCCCACACTGGAATGACACAATTTGTTTTTGTGTGATAACAATTACTAATAATATTTATACACTGATATATTTAGTTTATCAAATTTATGATTCACCCACCCTGCAAGCAGGCTCTGGGCGATTTATAACCCTAAAAGCAGTTAAAAATACAGTCAGCATAACATTATCACAGTAAGCCAATAAATTAACCAGTCCAGATGGTGATACAAACGCCTTTTGCTGGCTACAGTGCTGTCTGCGCAGCAGGGCAGGGCAGGGCATGTGGGGGTCACAGGAAGAAAAAGGAAGGTGCCAGTCTTAACTGTTCCTGCCCTCAGCTAAAAGCCTGGCGGAACATCTCTGTCTTACAGGCCCTGCGGAATTGCATCAGATCCTGCAGGGCCCTGATGTTGTTCAGCAGAGAATTCCACCCGGTCGGGGCCAGGACTGACAAGGCCCTGGTCATAGTCGAGGACAGCCAGACAGCAGGGCTATTTTTGGGCGGGAACGCACAGGAATGGAGTTCCGGCTGGCTCCCGAGTTGGCCACGCCCAGCAGGAACTCATTAGCATAATAGGCCACACCCAACAGCAGAAACTTATTAGGACTGGCTACATTAGGGGTGTGTGGCCTAACATGCAAAGGGTTCCTGCAACAAAAAAGCCCTGGGTTTTGACAACAAACAAGGTAAACAGAATAAGAAGCAAAAGGTGGGTGTGGCTGGATGACCACACTTCTGGTAACGTGGGGTGTGGCATAATATGCTAATGAGCTGCTCTGTCAGGGGTGTGGCCTATTATGCTAATGTGTTTCTGCTGTTGGGTGTGGCCTATTATGCTAATGAGTTCCTGCTGGGCTTTTTCTACAAAAAAAGCCCTGCCAGACAGTATACACAGAATTATTAATTGGTATTGATACCTAAAAACACCACACCAACAACCATTCATTCTGCAGTCCCGAGGGAAAAATGTATAGGTATTATTTCTTTAGCCACTAAACTGACAAGAAACTTCATTTTTCTTCACCGGTTGGCAATGCTCCCTCTAAGCTGTGGAGTCTTGCGAGCAAAAATCCTACTTTGTGAGCTCCCGGCATTAAAATTGTGAGCAAGAGATTTGGCTGCTGCATAAATCAGTTTGCTCTGGAGCCATCCTTCCTGAGCGAAGACAAAAATCTGTGAGCCAGGGGCTAAAAAACTGTGAGCTAGCTTACACTAACTCAGCTTAGAGGGAACACAGCCGGTTGGTCTTTTCTCTCCTTCCTGCTCCATTTCAAAGTCAAACAAAATGTCATTTTCTCTTAGAAGAAATCCGTAACTATACATTTTCCATCGGTTTGTACACGTATTTCTCATGTTGCTTGGTGAGACGGTTGAATTATTTGTTTGACTGTGAGAGCTCAGTCAGTTCCTATATTTGAACTGCAGAATATCTGGCAAATTGGCAGGAGGGAGCTAAATGCACAGATGCTCCAATAAAAATAAATAGAAATCTAATTTTGGAGATAAAAAACCACTTATGGGCACAACTGTCAAAGCCAGCCTTTAGTCACTGGAAGAAATATATTTCTAATTCCGACTTCCCTTCAACCCACATAGCGCAGCCTCCGATTTTTATGAATGGTGACGTTCTAATAAAGCGATATCACTAAAGAAAAAGTGTTTCCTTTTTAAACATATTCTTCGTATTATTTTGTTTAACTAAAATCTCCTGTTCTGTACAGTTTTATTCAGTGAGTGCATCCCAGAACTAGGTGCCTGTCTGAGAGCCAGCGGAGTGGAGTGGTTACAGAGTCAGGCTTGACCTAATAATACCCGGCCAGATTCCAGTCCTTAGGCAATAATAAAACCACTATGGTGTGCCTTGGGGCCACTTATTTTTATCAGCCTGACCTACCTGACAGGGCTGTTGTGAGGACAAAATGGAGGAAGGTACTTGGAGGGAGGGTGCAGTAAAAAACGTAAGAGACAGACTATGTCCGTTCAGTTAAGTTAACCTTTATTGGCATAAAATACTTTAAAAGGAGTACTCTAAAAAGGAATATACATTTAAAACCATATATAGCCAAACGTATAAAACATAATGTAGCATAAAACACTTAATTATTGGAAATTTACCTGACGTAGTTTTATCACTGATTGTAAAAACATGGCTACGTTAATTGATATTTCTGGATCAGAGTCAATTAGAAGATGGTGCACTTTTAAGGCATCAGAAAGGCTCGTCATGTTGACTAGGATGGGATTTAAATATCTAGCACGTAAAACCACATAAAGCTGACAATGCAGACAAGTATGCGAAACAGATTGAATACATCCAGAATTGCCGGGGCAAAGTCTATCCGCATATACTATGTTATTATATCTCCCATACAAGATTGCTGACGGAATTACATTGAATCTTGCTAGAGAAAAGGCTCTACGCTGTTGCGGTGCTTGTATACCAGATAAATATGGGGATACAGACGATGTCACTGGATCAGTTTCAGAATTGACATCACAGCATCCGTGATGTTTCCTTCCCATTTCTCTCCTGCAGGTCAGTTGATCGAGCGCAGGTGATTGAGGGCGGGGCTAGGAATTTGCCCGCCTTGCGTGGACACATAGGAAGCCTAGTCCCTGTACAGCTAGGGTTGCCGGGGGGGTTGGGGGTGGAGCCTGAGGAGGGTGGGGTTTGGACAGGGGAGGGACTTTAATGGGGCGTAGTGCCATAGAGTCAACCTTCCAAAGCAGCCATTTGCTCCAGGGGGAACTGATCTCTGGTACCTGAAGAACAGTTCCAATCCCAGGAGATCTTAGGGTTGCCAGTCCCCAGGTCCAGGTGGGGGATCCCCCGATTTTGGGGGCTTCTCCCTACTGTGGACCAGCTGGCTGACGGGGGGAAACCCACCACTGAACAGGGACATTGCCACATGATGTCCCTGACACCATGATATCACGCAGAAGGGACATCATGTTGGGGATGTCATGCAGGGACGCTCTGCTTTTGGGGCAAAACTCTATAGTTTAAGGGCTAATTTACCATAGTGTTTCACCCCAAAACCAGAGCATTGCCCCCAGCATTGCTGATGCAGTGATGTCACTTCCAGGCAGGGGTCATTTCGTAGGAAAAAAAGGTGCAGGAGCTCATTAGCATAACTCATTAGCATATGCCAAACCCCCGGACATCACCAGAAGTGTGTCAGAAGGCAACACCTACCGCTCAGGCTCCACTGGACTGTTTTGGATTGCTAGCTATTGGGGGGGAATGTGCAGATCTGCCCTCACAGAGGAAGGAGAGCTTGTACCTGAATAAAACTTGGTCTTAAAGGTGCCACTGGACTGTTTTGGACCAGGGGGCTAGGGGCTCTGCAACTTACCTGGCTGCTTCTTGCTCTGACTGAGGGCTGCTGGGAGCAGGGGGCAGGGCTTGTTGCATGTGCCCGCCCCTTGGGCTCTTTACTGCCGGAGCTCCGCTCCTGTGCAAACCTGCAGGAAATGACCCCTGCTTCCAGGTGATGTCAGGATGTTGTGTGACATCATGGGATGTCTCCACCCACCCCTAGAATGAACATGAGAGTGTCACGGGCTGGGGTGCCGGTCAAAGGGAATCCAGAACAGGCCAAGATCAAGAGCCAAAAAGACAGTGCAAAGTCCAAAAAGCCAAGCCGAGGTCAGGAGCCAGAAACACAGAGCCAAGTCCAAATCACTAACCAGAAACACTGTCCAAAGCCAAGCTGGGGTCAGGAGCCAAGTCCAAAGCCAGGGATCTGAAAGTCTAGCTGCAAGAGCCAAGCTGGAGTAGATGCTAACAGCATGAAGCTGACTTGTTGGAAGAGTACTGCCCAGAGTGTGGAGTTAAATGCTGCTACCAATTAGCCAGCTGTACAATCGGCCAGGCTCCTGTTAGAACTCTGGGCGGGCTGAGCATCTCCCTTGTAGCCTGGCCTCTCTTCGCCTGCTTGCTAAGTTTTGTTGCAGTCGCTCCCTTAAATGAGTCACACAGTGGGGGTGAGTCAGCAGGACTTTCAGCTTGTAGTTCTTCCTTCTTATCTGGGCCAGGTTGAAGACTGCTGTTACAACCACTTGCCAGCTATCCTCCTCTGCTGCTTCAGAGGGGCCAGCTGTGGTTCTGTCAGAGCTGTTCTTGAAAAAGAGCAGTTTCTGTTAGAGCTCTCTCAGCTCCGCCTACCTCACAGGGTGTCTGTTGTGGGGAGGGGAAGGAAAAGGAGTTTGTAAGCTGCCCTGAAACTCTGAGTGAAGGGCGGGGTATAAATCCAATCTCCTCTCTTCCCCAAATCCCCCTGCCGGAGCAATGAGTGAACCTGGCAACCCGAGCAGACCTCCACCCACCACCTGGAGATTGGCAACCCGTACAGCTGGTTTGTAAAAGAACAGAAGCACAGTTGTTTGAATTTCCATGATGAAGGAAGACTATATTCATTTCCTTCTTTTGTTTCAGGGACACGCTTTCAGTGTGCTTCTGCCCACCACCTTCTGCCTCTCAAAATGCTAACAAGGTAAGCTAATTCGGTCTTGCTCTCTAGAGAGGACCCCACAAAACTCATTCCATCATTTGGGCTTCTCACTGACTACATTCAGATGACAGGGCAGGCTCCATTTAAGGTCCACTTGAAGTCCGATCAAACACAAACTGTGTGAGGCCTATAAATTTAGGCCAATATGTTTGTTGTGGGTAAAGTGAAGGTGTTTTCATCTATTTGGCCTAGAAATTAATGGGAAATTGTTATAGAAAGAAGTAGAGAAGTAAAGTTTTGGGTATAATTTCATTTTGCCCTTACTTTCAAGAACAATTTGAGTCCGGTGGTACCTTTAAGACCAACGAAAAGTTTAATTCTGGGTATAAGCTTTTGTGTGCATGCACACTTCTTCATGCACATGAAAGCTTATACCCAGAATTAAACGATGTTGGTTTTAAAGGTGCCACTGGATTCAAACTTTGTTCAGGCCAATACAGCAACTCACCTGAAATTATGTTTTCAAGATACTTCAAGAAGCCAGAAAACAGCTAAAAGTTACAGATGAGACAAACTCACCCAAGGAAGTGTCAGGGGTGAATTTTCCACAGCAGATGGGATGCCTGTATGCTGTTACTGGCAACCAGCAGGGACATGGGGGGGGGGGGCGCGCGGTGTCATGTGTGCGGCTACATCATTCCTGAGGAAAACCTAGAAATGATACAGGGTAGCTCTAGGAACCACTGGGAACTCCATGGTAAGCCATAGAGCTACTGGAGATTCCTAAAGCTACCCTACATCCCTTCCAGGTTTCCCCCAGAAATGATGTGGCGGTGCACACAACACCAAAATATTCTCTTGCTGCCACTTGAAGCAGCAGTTGACAATGAGGTTTGCTAGCAGGAGGCCTCCACCCACAGCAGGAGGCCTGGCAGACCTGGTCACGCTTGTGGGTTCTGACAGAAATGGCCATTTACTGGAGGCCACTGGGCTGCTGTCATGCCAAGCCACACTGTCTTTCTCACGTGTCTGGCCTCATACGGCTTCCTGCACACAGCTGTCCGCAAAGACCTCTTCCTACATCTCACCCTCACAGACTTCCCCAGAAGCCTGGCCACAGAGGTCTTCGTGTACATGCCGGGGGGCAGGCGTTTTTCTGTACACTCCCACCACAGGCCTCAACACACATACCCGCCTGCTCAGATCTCCACCGGTTGCCCTTGAAGGTTTCCCAACACACCAGGCCACCCGGGCTTTCCCAGACCACAGGCAGAATTGTTACCCCTGAGGGTAAGCAGACGATAGCAAGCTAGTTGGACCAGTGGTATAAGGTGGTTTTGTATGTCATGATACTCAGAATCGGCTGCCTGAGAGAAATCAGCTTCACTTTACCTCATAGAAAGGCCACAGATCACTGTTTATACCAGTTTGGTGTAGTGGTCAGGAGCACGGACTTTAATCTGTGAGAATCAGGTTTGATTCCCCACTCCTCCACATGCAGCTGCTGGTGTGACCTTGGGTCAGTTACAAGTTGTTTCAGAGCTGTTCTCTCAGGAGCAGTTCTCAAGACAGCTCTCTCAGCCCCACCTTCCTCACAGGCAGTGTTCCCTCTAAGCTGAGTTAGTGTGAGCTAGCTCACAGTTTTTTAGCCTCCGGCTCACATGTTTTTGTCTTAGCTTGGGAAGGAGGGCTCCAGAGCAAACTAATTTATGCAGTAGCCAAATCGTATGCTCACAACTTTAATGCCAGTAGCTCACAAAGTAGAATTTTTGCTCACAAGGCTTTACATCTTAGAGGGAACATTGCTCACAGGGTGTCTGTTGTAGGGAAGGGAAGGGGAAGGGATTGTAAACCGCTCTGAGACTCCTTCGGGTAGTGAAGGGCGGGGTATAAACCCAATCTCTTCTCTTCTTCTCTACTAAAGCGGCCAAAGGCAGCCCTAAGCGCGAAGACGTGAATACATTAATGCAGCCGTATCAGTCACGAAGAGAGCAGACGAGACAAATTAATATTTCTGTATTCCAGACTAAACATTTCAGGATGACTGTTTGAACGGAAGGCGTTCGGCCCCTCCCTCGTTCCAGCATGTCCCTCTGCACGCCGTCCCACAAGGATTTCTCGCAGTTACCGCCGATTCAAGAACTCGGACACGGCAAGACGGATGTGAAAAGCACCCTCTCGGATCTCAGCTCCGCCATTCCTTTCAGCTGCAGCCAGTCTGCCCTGACTGTGGAACACAGCCCCATCTACATCCCGTCTTCTTACATGGAAAACAGGCACGAGTACTCCGCGATGGCCTTCTACAGCCCTGCTATGATGAACTATAACATTCCCGGCAATTTCAGTGATTCTGAAAGTGCCACTCTGCGGCAGACGTCGAGCCCAAGTGTGTTGTGGGCCACTCCGGGGCACATCTCTCCTTTGACTTTACACTGCCAGCCGTCAGTTATATACTCAGAGCAACCAAAGAGTCCATGGTGTGAAGCAAGACCTGCGGATCATGTCCTGCCTATACACAGGTTAAAAATACTTGTCTGCCTGCCTGCCTGCCTGCCTGCCTATCTATCTATTCAAGGGTCATTTAGTAGAAAAAGAGGTGCAGGAGCTCACTAGCATAACTCATTAGCATAACTTATTTGCATAAAACACACTCCCTGACATCACTGGAAGTGTGTCAGAAGGCAACACCCACTGCTCAGGCTCCACTGCATTAGAAATGCAATCGCCTGCCATGTCTGCAGTGTGAGATGGTCCAGCCCAGTCTACCACTGTAGGACTCCACTACCTGCAGGACTTGCAGTGGGGGTAGATCCGTATTTTTTGTAGAAAAAGCCTAGCGGGAACTCATTAACATAATAGGCCACACCCAACAGCAGAAACTCATTAGCATATTAGGCCACACCCCTGACAACACAGCTCATTAGCACATTAGGCCGCACCCCCATGTTACCAGAAGTGTGGTCATCCAGCCACACCCACCTTTTGCTTCTTATTCTGTTTACTTTGTTGTCAAAACCCAGGGCTTTTTTTGTAGCAGGAACTCCTTTGCATGTTAGGCCACACACCCCTAATGTAGCCAATCCTAATGATTTTCTGCTGTTGGGTGTGGCCTATTATGCTAATGAGTTCCTGCTGGGCGTGGCCAACTTGGGAGCCAGCCGGAACTCCGTTCCTGTGCGTTCCTGCCCAAAAATAGCCCTGCGTATTTTAAAGGTCTTATGTGAGCCGCCTTGAGCCGGCCTTGGCCGGGCAGGCAGGGTAAAAATCTAATAAATAAATAAAAATAAATAAATAAAAAGCAGTTTTTAAAGCTTGCTTTGCCAGCTGGCACTGGCTCACTCCTGGGGAGATTTGATTAGGATGGGCTCCCTTCCTTCCTAGCTCAAAAAGAAAGAGTCGTATCTCATCCTGAAGTGATTGGTTGCACAAGAACGTTTTCCTTTCGCCGTGGTGAGTCTCCCTTCTGTTCCATTGCGTGGCTGCGTCTTAGCGCTGTGTTCGTGACATTAATTTATTGCCATGGAAACAATGATTGTGGTATTGAAAATTCATGAATTATAACTTAAATGAAAGTTCAGCGATGGAAAGAGGACGAACTTCGTTACTGAAGCCTCCCTTTCCTTGATTAAATGGGCATAAGGCCATTTTAAAAAAATTATAAAGGGTTTTCTTTTTTTAAAGGCAATATACAAAAACTTCCCTTGAGTCAGAAGGGAATTTACTGAATCGCACATGCGCAGAGTACAAAGGACAAATTATGATTAAGCCTGTCCTAGGGTTGCCAGTTTCGGGTTGCGAAATACCTGGAGATTTTGGGGGTGGAGCCTGAGGAGGTAGGATTTGGGGAGGGACCAGTAGGGTATAATGCCATAGAGTCTACCTTCCAAAGCAGCCATTTTTCTCCGGGAGAACTGTTCTCTGTCACCTGGAGATGAGTTGTAATTCCAGGAGATCTCCAGCCACTGCCTGGAGTTTGGCAACCCTAACCTCTCCTCTTTGACGAAATCATCACCATCTGGAGCTCCATGTGCATCTCACTGCACGTGCGGAGCTCCTATTTGTGCAAATGTAATCTCAGTTTGTGGATTCTATGGGACAGAACTTGGAATGAATCTTGCCATAATTCAAATAGAATGAAACTTAACGTCATATCATGCAGCAAAAACATCGATCTTAGTAACACAACAGAACAGTAGAAGACAGTTTGAGTCCAGTGACACCATTAAGACCAACAAAGTTTGATTCTGGGAAATACCCAGAATCAAACTTTGTTGGTCTTAACGGTGCCACTGGACTCAAACTTTGTTCTATCACTTCAGACCACCTGAACCTAAATCTTTCAGGCTACCCACCTGAACTTAACAACAGGACAGTGATCTTTTAAAATCCAAACAATTAACTTTTCCCTCCGTCACAGTTTGCCACCGCCAAAGTCCATCTCTTTGGCCCCACTGGTGGACCTCCTAATGGCACTGGTATTTCTGGCCACTGTGTGATACAGAGTGTTGGACTGGATGGGCCTTTGGCCTGATCCAACATTGGCGTCTCTTATGTTCTTATTATGTTCTTTCATCTTGTTGGTGGCCCAAGAAGTCTCCAACTGAACCTTCCATGCACCAGGTTCCAAGTTGAGGGTCCCAAAGGCACTCCCCGTAACACAGCCCTGAAACAATAATTCTAAAATTTGCAATTTAGAACAGAAGTCTCCCTCCCTTACCAGTTTCCATACATAAGTCATAGGTACCTTAAACAAGGTGCTAAGAGCCTATGATTAAGTTCAAGCTCCCCAGCAGGGCAGTCTTACTTCCCTCCTTTGCTTTCCACACATCCTGCACCCTTTGGCATCTAAAGGCGCCACCCCTTCCTGGCTCATTCCTTTACTAGCTAGGGAATTCACAAACTCCCCCATTCCCTTTAGTGAAGGGGAAAATGTGTTCACACCCTCCTTTAGTAGGGTCCTCTCTGTGATCTTCCGCTACATGTGTGAAGCACGCGCAGTGCAATGATGTCACCTGGAAGTGACTTCATCACGTGGCCCATTGGGGGGCACTCTAGTTCTTGGGCAAAACTCTATGGTTTTTAGATGACTTTTACCATACGGTTTTGCCCAAAAACTAGAATGTTGCCGTATGATGTTGGCGACATTATGACATCACTTCCAGGTGACATCATCACATCACCTTCAGGCCAGTTGGGGGTGGGGTTTCCGCCCATCGGCCAGCTGGCCGGCAGCGGGAAAACACCAAGCAAAATACCATTGTCCCATCTCACTGGCAACGTGATGATGTCACTTCCAGTGTGCACCAGAAGACATGTTGCTGCATCGCTGGCAATCTCACTGCCACACCACGCTGCTGCCAAGTCCCTTCAGCCCCCTGCCGTCTGCCAGGGTGACCCTGGCAACCCTAGCCATGTTTCATCCTTCCCTAAACATAGTCTGTGTGGCGGATTATATTAGAAGCCCACTCTCTAGAAGTGAATTTCTAATCCACCATCCCCAAACTGCCTTGTTTGTGGGGGAGGGGGTACGTGTAGCATCCAGATGATTTTAAATGAAGCGTCATAATTCATATGGTATTTACAGTGAAACAAAAGAAAACTGCCATCGTATTGTAAGCCATATCTTGGTCTATAAGGAGTACCATAAAAATCATGGATCCCTGTGGTTTTTACATCGGGCTGCCCAGAACACGTTGGAAGATTGTGTGTTACATCCATGTCCATATGCTGCACAATAAAAAGCATAGATTCAGTCCTTTCTGGCCTTTGGAGTTGGCTTCTAATCTACCTCGCCCATTGCTGCTTCTGTGGAAGACTGAAATACTGCCTTACTGCCCTAAGAACATAAGAGAAGCCAATGCTGGATCAGGCCAATGGCCCATCCAGTCCAAGACTCTGTCACACAGTGGCCAAAAATACCAGGGGCCATCAGGCGGTCCAGCAGTGGGGCCAGGACACTAGAAGCCCTCCCACTGTTGCCCCCCCAAGCACCAAGAAGACAGAGCATCACTTGCCCCAGACTCAGAGCCCCTATCTACACCTTGTGGCTAACAGCCACTGATGGATCTCTGCTCCATATGCTTATCCAATTCCCCCTTAAAGCCGTCCATGCTTGTAGCTGCCACCACCTCCTGTGGCAGTGAATTCCATGTGTTCATCACTCTTTGTGTGAAGGACTTCCTTTTATCTGTTCTAACCCAACTGCTCAGCAATTTCATTGAGTGCCCACGAGTTCTTGTATTGTGAGAAAGTTATCGTATTGTGAGAAAGTTCTTGCATTGTGAGAAAGATCTCTTAACTCTGATGTTTTTCAGACTTCAGTGATGGGGTGTGTGTGGATTAGATTGCCCAGGCTAGCCCGATCTCGTCAGATCTTGGAAGCTAAGCAGGGTCAGCCCTGGTTAGTACTTGGATGGGAAACCACCCAGGAAGTCCAGGGTTGCTACGCAGCAGCAGGCAATGGCAAACCACCTCTGTTTCTCTCTTGCCTTGCAAACCCTACGGGCATCATCACAAGTCCGCTGCAACTTGATGGCACTTTCCATCCCCTAGAGTGGGATTCTAATCCACCCCCATGACACTAATGGCTGCTGATCAGGTTAAATTGCCAGTGTCCTTGTGCATGCACAGTTTTATAAAAGCTCAATGCCAGAGATAAAAAGTAAGGCCAAGGCCGACGGTGCAAAATAAAGTAAACATATTTTATTACTCAATGCAAACCAGTGAGCCGAACAGATACAATGATCAACTTGCATCGAAACAATCCCTTTGAATGTGGCAAGTTCGGCCATCAAATGTCTTTGGGGCTAGTTTAAAGATGTCCAGGGAATGAGGAGAGAAGTAACACTGGCTGATTCCGCACTGGCTTTTCCCTCCAACTTTTAGCAAACCCACACTGGAACAGAAATTCCCTTCTGTATTGCATGACGCTTTTGCTTCCTTTGATCACTGAATGTTATGGTACCTTCTGCATAGATCTATGGCCCTTTTATGACCGTTTGGGGGTGACTCTGTACGGTGTTGGCCCAGGGTATTTGAATGTGGTTTTCAGCTGCACTTTTTCCTCCCAGTTGAGAAAATGTGGAGAGAATGTGAGATGCAGAATGGCCCATTATGTGCTATGAATCCTGGGCAGTGTAGTCAGTGTACAGGGTATGGTGGCAGCCAGGTGTGGCAGCCAGGGGCCACTCACTTTATTGAGGTGCCCCTGAGTCTATGATACTGTTGTTAAATCATCCATGTATGCATTGACCCTCCCCAAAAGAACAAAAAGTGCCACTGTAAGGTCGCCAGGTCCCTCCTGGGAACCGGCGGGGCAAGGGGGGGACTTACCAGGAGCACCAGGGAGGCCCAGCTGACATGCAGTGATGTGCCCATGTCACTGCCCACATGACTCGGAAGTGATGTCATCACGTCGGGGTGACACTCTGGTATTTGGGCAAAAAGAATCTATGGTAATTCTGGTTTCTACCATAGAGTTCTCGCCCAAATACCAGAGCATTGCCCCGACATGATGACATCACTTTCAGGTCACTTGGGCAGCAAAACGTCGGCTGGGCCTCCCTCTTTTTCAGGGTGAGTTCCCCCGCTTGCCAGCTGACCAGCGGCAGGGCAGTGGGGCCTGGTGGAGAGGGACACACACACCCCGCCTCCACCAGGGATTCTGGCAACCCTATGCCATTGTAAGTATATTTGGCTTCAGAAACACCATAAAATGTAAGGAAATTAGAGGTGAACCAAAGAAGAGGTTGCGTACGAGTCCCATTTTAGTAACCGATCTGCACCTTTGCCTCCAGAGAGACCCTGAAGAGGAAGAGCCACAGCAGCGACTGCACAAGCCCCACGACGAACAGCCCCGGCTCGAAACGGGATGCGCATTTTTGTGCCGTGTGCAGCGACTATGCCTCGGGATATCACTATGGCGTCTGGTCATGCGAAGGGTGTAAAGCGTTCTTCAAAAGGAGCATTCAAGGTAGGATGTTATTTTTTTTTTTTTAAGTAAGGGTTTTAAGACCCAACCGCAGGCAGGATGATGGCAATCTAAGATTATTTATCTATTTATGTATCTACTTCCTTTATATCCTGCCGTTCTCCTAATGGGGACCCAAAGCGGCTGACATCGTTTTCCTCTCCTCCATCTTACCCTCATGACAGCGACTTTGTGAGGTAGAAAAGAGCAAGAGTCCAGGAGCACCTTAAAGGCTAACAAAATTTGTGGCAGGCTAGGAGCTTTCGTGAGTCACGGCTCGCTTCTTCGGATATAGGGTTGCCAAGTGTAAAGAACTTACCGGCGGGGGAGCCTCGCTGGGCTCCAGGAGGTGTCTCGGGGTCTGTGCTCGCGCGCACGAAGCGCACCCGTGCTGCCAGCACGTCACCAGAAGTGACGCGCGACATCGGTCACGTTGAGGGCGTGGCCCCGATCTTTGGAGGAAAAACCATAGAGTTTTCCCTCTGACGATCGGGGCCACGTGGTTGTGTCACCTCTGGCGATGCAGCCACGCTGCGCTTCAGGGGGCGGAGTTCCCCCCGGGGCCCGATTTCGCGGCAGCGGAAATTGGGCCTCCAAAGCGGGGGTCTACCCGTCACCCGCCCCCACTTGGCAGCCCTATTCGGATACCCTGCCACAAATTTTGTTAGGCTTTAAGGTGCTGCTGGAATCTTGCCCTTTTCTGCTGCTACAGACGGACTGACACAGCTACCCGTCTTGATCGATCTTGTGAGGCTGACAATGTGTGACTGGCCCAGGGTCACCCAGCAAGCTTCCATGACACATGTTCAGAGGATCTGAACCCGGGTTTTCCAGATCCTAGTCTCACACTTAAATCACTGCACCACACTGGCTCCAGATTCGTCTCTCAAGTTAAAAAAAAACAACAACCCTGAGGTGCAGATTTCTGGGAGATGCAGTTGAAACAGAGCTGCAGAGGAGGTGCTGATGAAGAAATGTTTATTCAAACATCATACAGGGTTCGGGTTTCACTCCTGGAAACTGGCAGGGGATGGGGGCGGGGACTCACCAGGAGCAGCAGGGAGACCCATCCAGTGTACAGCAATGTGTCCGTGTCACTGCCCCGCTGACCAGCTGATTAGTGGCAGGGAGGTGGGGCCAGGAAGTGGGGGACCCCACACAGTCGACCATCAGTTACTGGTCCGCCGCCTCGCCAACATAGGAATCCAGGGGCTTGCCCGACAATGGCTCGCTTCCTTTCTCCAAGGTCGGGGACAAAGGGTGGTGCTAGGGGAACAGCAGTCCAAGAGGCACCCACTGGATTGTGGCGTGGCTCAAGGGGCAGTGCTTTCCCCGATGTTATTTGACATCTATATGTGCCCCCTTGCCCAGATTGGCCGGAGGGATGGGCTGGGATGTCACCAGTATGCTGATGACACCCAGCTCTATCTGACGTTGGCCGGCCGGTCCAACTCCAGACCAGAAGACCTGGACCGGGTGTTACAAGCCGTGGCTGGCTGGCTTAGGCGGAGTCGGCTGAAACTGAATCCAATTAAGACAGAGGTCCTGTGCTTGAGTCGGGGCGGCTCGGGGGTGGGGATCCCACTCCTGACCTTCAACGGGGCGCCACTGGTGCCAGCACCGGAGGTTATGATT
>NW_015171590.1:153193-159547 GCF_001447785.1 Gekko japonicus | reverse complement strand
TCCCTAACAATGGAGACCCAGGTAGCGGCCACTGCCAGGTCGGCCTTTTATCATCTTTGGCTGATCAGGGAGTTGGTTCCCTTCCTCGACCGTGCCGATCAAGCAACAGTGATCCACGTGATGGTCACCTCGAGACTAGACTACTGTAACCCTTTCTACATGGGGCTGCCCTTGACACAGATTCAGAGGCTACAGCTAGTGCAGAATGCTGCAGCCAGGCTTTTGATGGGCCTCCCCAGGTGGGAGCACATCCAGCCTGCGCTGAGGACACTGCACTGGCTGCCAATAGTGTACCGAATCCGCTTCAAGGTGCTGGTTCTTACCTTTAAAGCCCTATATGGCCAGGGTCCACCATAACTGCGGGACCGCCTTTCCCCATATATACCCCAGAGAGCACTCCAGTTGGGGTCTCAAAACCCTCCCTGGCCCTAAGGACGCCAAGCTTGCTACTACCAGGGCCAGGGATTTCTCAGTGGTGGCCCCATCTTAGTGGAACGAGCTCCTGGAGATCAGGGCCCTGTGGGACCTCTTACAGTTCCACATGGTTTTTAACTACGAGGCTGTGCCATAGGAAGAGCTCGAGCAGACTGATTCTTAGAAAGTGCATTGAAATCAGCCATCTTGAATAACGATCTTCAGCACTTTATGAAACTGTTTTAATAATTGAATTGTTTTATATGGTTTTATGTTGTTTTAACTGTATTTATGCACTGATTATGAGCTGCCCTGAGCCTGCTTTGCGGGGAGGGCGGGGGGTACAAATGTGATTAATAAAAAAATAAAATAAAATAAACATCAATCAGGTTGCTTGCAAGGATGCCCTGACCTGGATAGGCCAGGCAAGCCTGATCTCATCAGATCTCAGAAGCTAAGCAGGGCCGACCCTGGCAAGTAATTGGAAGGGAGACCTCCAAGGAATACCAGGACTGGGACGCAGAGGCAGGCAATAGTAAGCTACCTCTCTGAAATGTCCAAATCCCACTAGGGGTCGCCAGATGTCTTCCAGGCATTCAAGCGCGCGCGCGCACACACACACACACACACACACACACACACAAATACCCACCCCCCAAAAAAATTTCTCTCCAGATTGCTTCCAAGGGCTTTTACTCCCAAGTCGATCAATCAATATTACTATTACTAGGAAAAAGGCCCGTTGTGGAAATAAATACAACGGTCTCTAGAAAGAGGCTCTGGGCGGGTGTCCCGACCTTGGACACTCAGTGTCAATTTGCTGTGGCAACCTCAGCAGGGTATAATGACACTGAGTCCACCATTTTCTCCAGAGGAACTGATCTCTGCTACCTAAAGAACAGTTGAAATTTTGAGTGATCTCCAGCCCTCACCTGGAGATTGGCAACGATGGTTCCCCAGAATGGTTGGTTTGGAGGGTGGAGTCTATGGCTTTGTACCTGTCCAAGGTACTACACCTCCTGAAACCTCACCCTCTCCAGGCTCCATCCCTCACATCTCCAGGAATTTCCCACCTGGAGTTGGCAACCCTGTATCCTTCCCAGCCAATCATCAACCTACCTTTATTTCCCCCTCACTCTTCAGCTTTCCACCCCCCACACACCTGCAGCCTCTCCCGTGCTCTGATGCCCTGACTGCTATGTCACATTGGCTGTCATATGGGGGCCACCTCAGCAGCATACAAGGATACAGAGCCCACCATTTTCTCCACGGGAACTGATCTCTGCCATCTGGAAAGCAGTTGTAATTCTGAGTGATCTCCAGCCCTCCCCTGGAGACTGGACACATGTTACCTCAGAACAGCAAACTGTTTAGAATGTTAGAGGCAAAAGCCAATCAAGTCGCATAGGCAAACGACCTCTGTGTTCCGAGGCAAAGGCCAATGAGGCTGCATATGCAAATGACCTCTGTGTTCTGACTGGCTATGGGGGGGAGAGGAACAGCAAACTGTTTAGAATGTTGGAGGCGAGACTCAAGCAATGCAGCCAGTGGATTCTGAGTGACTCACCAGGGCGCCAACCAATTCCAGAGCATGTGGAATGTTCTAGAGAAGTGCCACCACCATTCGGCTTTTATATATAAGGGAGATGGTCCTAGATCAGCCAACAAAAAGTGGTTAGCAGAGTCAACAATACGTAAAAGAAAATATATACATACAGTCAAAATTCATAGCCTCATTAATGAGTATATGCTTAGCTAAATAAAAAGATTTTGCCCCGACTCTGGATGGCCCAGGCTAGCCTGATCTTGTCAGCTCTCAGAAGCTAAGCAGGGTCAGCCCTGGTCGGTATTTGGCCAAGGAAGAATAAGAGATTGGATTTGTACCCCGCCCTTCACTACCCAGGGGAGTCTCAGAGCGGCTTACAAACTCCTTTCCCTCCCCCTCCCCACAACAGACACCCTCCCTGTGAGGTAGGTGGGGCTGAGAGAGCTCTTGACAGAAACTGCTCTTTTTCAAGAACAGCTCTTATCAGAACTATGACTTGCCCAAGGTCATCCAGCCAGGTGCAAGTGGAGGAGTGGGGAATCAAACCCGGTTCTCCCAGATTAGAGTCCAACCGCTCTGAACCAATACACCAAACTGGCTCTCAAGTCCCAGGGTCATCACACAGAGACAGGCAACAGCAAACCACCTTTGAACATCTCTTGCCTCAAAAACCGTGTGGGGTCGCCATGTCAGCTGTGACAAGGAAGGAAGGAAGAAAGAAAGAAGCACAGAATTTGGCTACCTTAAGAATGGTTTCATGGGAATGGTCTGACAGGAGATGGGATGTATACAGTTTGTCAGATCTGCTTGGAAAATTGCACACGATTGGCATTACTCTCAAGTAAGGGGCAACACTTGGGATTGCCTTCTATAAAAATCATATCAAATCTGGATACAAGACATTTACGTTCCCCGGCAGAGGGAAAATATTAACCCGGCAGACGGTTTGGTCACCTACGCTTTCCAACGGACCGAGGTCGCCTGACCTTTTGAAGGCCGTGACATATGTGAAGAGACTTCGTGGGACAACATTTTTATCTTTTTTCCAGGGAACCTTTGATACAAACAGCCTTCATGGCAGATTGTGGAATCTGCATCTGCTCCACAAAGCACAGCTTTAAAAAAAAATAAATCTTACAGCCATTTGGTAAAACAGATTTTTCTGATAATATAAAACTGATATTGTGGGCTCAGTTAGGCCAATAAAAACCATTCTGTTACCCCCCCCCAACTTATTTAAGAAGCATGCTTAAGAACCCTCTATAAAGGATGAGAGCACTTCAGCTCAGCCTAGAACGGTATTAATTTAAAACAAACTCTTTAGAACAGGGGTGTCAAACATGCGGCCCGAGGGCCAGATCAGGCCCCTGGAGGGCTTCTATCAGTCCCACAGTGGAACTGGCGGTCTTCTGCTTCTTCTTCCAGTTCTGCTGCTGCGGCGTCATCATAGGTTTGCAGCTTGAACAGCATACTCAAGATGGCAACAGCACAGGTGTTTTGATGCAATAATTCAGAGCAAGAGGTGTCAGTTATCAGACGCTGTTAAATAAACAAAACATTGCAAGAGTGCTAAATGTTTTAAGCATGTTTTTATTTTATATAAAAAAACAAACCTTTGTGTTTGTGTCCTTTATAAAGTTTATATCTCCACTACCTGGCATTACGGTTTTATGACACACACGGCCCTGCCCAACAACGTCTCATTTATGTCAAATCTGGTCCTCATAACAAATGAGTTCGACACCCTGCTCTAGAATGTCCAATGTGAAAGTGTTGGTATAGGGTTGCCAGTCTCCAGGTGAGGACTGGAGAACCCCTGGAATAACAACAGACCTCCAGGCTAGAGGGACTGTTTCCCCTAGAAAAAAAGGGCAGCTTTGGAGAGCAGAATCTGATTGGCAGAATTGGAGATGACATCACAACCTTGCTCAGCTCTCTCCCCTCCCCAACCCCCCCTTCCCCAGGCTCTCCCTGCAAATCTTTCCCAACCCAGAGCTGGCAACCCAATTGGTTTCTTTTCTCGTGAAGAACGGCTTTGGGACCAGAGAAGCTTGATCCTTTCCACACTGGCTGTGCTGCCCCCAGCCAGCGTTTAACTGTAGTTAAGTAGAACTGCCATGTATCTTTAAGAGCAGTTGCCCCTGGGAATTGAAGTCTTTAGTTAGACATCCCAAAGCATCCCTGTGACTGGCTGATTAACAGTCATTTCCTGCACCCAGAGGCCGGGGATTTGAGTTTACAGCTTTCTTCCCGTCTCTTTGTCTACTCTTTAAACGGCAAAGGAGGCGAGAGCACACAATCTTTTTCACTGTTCCGTCTATTTTTCTGCTCCAAATTATTCTCTAATCTATCCCCCCCACACACACACACAATTTCCCAGACATTTTTGCCATCATTGTGGAGTGGTAGGTTGGTCTACGATCTGGGAGACCCAGGTTCGAATCCCCTTTCTACCACGGAAGCTCACTGGGTGACCTCGGGCCAGTCACACACTGTCAGCCTCGCCTGCCTCACAGGGCTGCTGTGAGGAAAAAACGGAGGGAGAACGCTGTCAACGGCTTTGGGTCCCCCTTGGGGAGAGAAGTCGGGTATAAATAAAGCGAATAAATACACAAACACAGGAACATCCATTTGGGAATGCTGGATGGGGGGGTCCATTTGGAATGGGATTTTGGGATTGTGGAAACTTAATTCTTGGGAGGTACATAAGTATTCGATTTGTATTGATGCCCTAGTTGCTTGCTGAGTTCTAAGAGTGTCAGTGTACAGGCTAATAGAGTTCCCCTTTCCTGTTCTCCAAGGATAAACAAGGAGAGCCAGTTTGGTGTAGTGGTTAAGAGCAGCAGACTCTAACCGGCTTTGATTCTCCACTTCTCTACATGCAGCCAGCTGGGTGGCCTTGGGTCAGTGACAAGTTCTCTCAGGGCTGTCCTCACACAGGCAGTTCTTGAAAGAGCTCTCTCAGCCCCACCTACCACACAGGGTGTCTGTTGC
Source organism: Gekko japonicus (assembly GCF_001447785.1). Taxonomy (NCBI): domain Eukaryota; kingdom Metazoa; phylum Chordata; class Lepidosauria; order Squamata; family Gekkonidae; genus Gekko; species Gekko japonicus. Next base: position 154,593 of record NW_015171590.1, on the reverse strand, counting down.
AGGGAGAGGAAGGGAAAGGAGATTGTAAACTGCTCTGAGTTTCTGAGTGAACGGTGGGGTATAAATCCAACTCTCTTTTTCTTCTTCTTCCTATAGGGTGGATAGGAGAAACAGACTGAAAGTATTTAATATTCAGTATCCTACCTGTAGTAATTCCACAAGCACACTGTGCCAGAATGATTGCAGGTTTACTAGAACAAAGGAAAGTGAAACTAAACTACAGAGCATGCTTTTTGCTTAAGGGGCCAGGGGAAAATAACCAAACAGTTCAATAAGGGAACATCACCAAATTCACAACTTGCCACAATATAACACCACCAGTCTCATTCATGTCTAGTCCATTCTCCATGGACTTCTGAGCAGAAGATTATCCCCCCCCCGCATTCTCACAACAGCCCTGTGAGATATGTTTAGGCTGAGGGAGAAAGGGTGTGATTGGCCCAAGGTCACTCAGGGACATTTGTGTTTAAGGGAGAACCTGAACTCAGATCTCTCAAATTCAAGACTGACATTTGTATCAGCTCTTATTCGAAAGGCAGTGGGACATTGTACTTAAAGGAGAGTTTGCACCTGCTGAAACCCGCCCTTTTACAGAACTGCTAAGACCACGGCATCAGGTCACCACAGCAGTGCAATCCTAAACAGAGCACCATCCCTTCTGTGTACATTAATGTCAATGGGCTCACAAGGGTGTTACTTGGTTTAGGATTGCACTAAGTTATCTGCGTATAGGTAGCCAGTGCGGAACAGAGGCTCGAGAGTTAAACTAGGTCTCTGGAGACCCAGGTTTGAACCCTCACTGTACCCTAAAACTCACTTGGTGACTTTGAGCCCTCCCGCCCGGCCCCCTCGCAGCCACGTGTGGCTGTTGCCAGTCCTCCTTGGCCGAGCGCAAAGGGAGGCATTGGGGGAGGCTTTTTTTGAACGCAAACAAATGTGAAGCCGAGCGGGCTGCCCGATGGGCGAGCGGGTGAGGCCGTGTCCTGTTTGGCGCCTCTAAGGGCCGGCCCACGCTCTAGGCGAATGCCTAGTTCACCTAGCGGGTGAGCCGGCCCTGTCCCCACCCTGGGCTAGAGTTGCCAGGTCTTCTACTATGGCAGGAGACCTTCAGCCAGCAATCCTCACTCTTTCTCTCTTCCTGCTGCTGCTCCTTCAGGCAGTAGGAGAATTAAAAAAAAATTGCTGTCATTGTGCATGGCATGATGTCATTTCTATGAAAAAAACTAGGTGGTGGTGTCAGATTGCTCTTGGAGTCACCAGAAACTCTAAGGTGTGGTGTCACTTCCAGTCATGTCATAACGCTTGCAACGCCAGTGCTCCCCCATGTCCCAGCACCCCCATCTCTTGCCAGGTGCCAACCATCAGTTTGGTGTAGTGGTTAAGAGCACAGGCTCTAATCT
>NW_015171590.1:150783-152222 GCF_001447785.1 Gekko japonicus | reverse complement strand
CAAATGCCATTCTGAATGTTTATCCGTTTGTTCCTTTTAGGGTCGCCAACACCAGGTTGGGAAATTCCCGGAGATTTGGGGGTGGGACTTAGGGAGGGCGGGGTTTGGGGAAGGGAGGGACCTCAGCAGAGTATAATACCGTGTTTCCCCGAAAATAAGACACTGTCTTATATTTATTTTTTCTCAAGAAGACACACTAGGGCTTATACCACAAATGCATAGAAATCCTGCTAGGGCTTATTTTTGGGGTAGGTCTTATTTTCGGGGAAACAGGGTACCATGAAGTCCACCCTTCAAAGAACCCGTTTTCTCCAAGGGTACTGATCTCTGTAGCCTGTAGCAACCCTAATTCCTATTTTTATGTATTGGGACTGGAACGTTCCAGGACTGTTTCTACCAGAGACTGGCTGAGCTTGGAGCTCTAGAACAATAGCCGACCAGGGCTCTGGAGGTGGCCAATGAGGAATTAATGTTATGTAAATAGCCTGTCATTGGGAGCTGGGTGTGGTGTTTGCATGCTACTTAAACAGGGCTGTGGCCCTGGAGTTTTGCCTTGTCTCCGTTGAATCACTAGTAAAGCTGAGCTGATCACAAGACTTGGGGTCCGCTCATCCATGGAACCCATTATTTAACACCTATATAGCTGGGTTAAGTGGAAGAACTTCCTGATCTGACAAACAGAGCTTCAAAAGCACTCATCAGCCCCAGTGCTTTTCTTTGCAAAAAATTAACTTCGGCCCCGATCACACGGCAAAGTTGCCGCGGGAGAGGCACGGAAGGTGGGCGGATTATCTGGGCACGATCACACCCCAGCATCTGGGAAGTGGAGCGCACCCATGGCTTACCGCCGACAATGCGCATTTAAAAACTAGTACCTCCAAGGTACTAGTAAACGTTTGCCACGAGCTGCCTCCAGACGCACATGGTGTGATCGCGCCGGCGAGCGGCATTCCCCTCCGGTCCCTCGTGTACCTGCTGGCGCCGAGGGAAGGACCCGTGGTGTCCCGCCGGCGCATCTGATCGCGTAATCGCAGATCAAACTGAGCCGGAGCAATTAGCCACGCCTCCCCCCTGCGATATCCGGCCCATGTGCCCGGGGCCTTCATCTACTTTCAGTGGTTCCTACTATCATGTAGATAGATCAGGATGGGTAGCCGTGTTAGTCTGTAGCAGTAGAAAAGAGCAAGAGTCCACCTTAAAGACGAACCAAATTTGTGGCAGACTATTAGCACTTCCAGGATGGGTAGCCATGTTAGTCTGTCTGTAGCAGCAGCAGGGGTCGTTTTGTAGAAAAAGAGCTAGGGGAACTCATTATCATAATTCATTAGCATATGCCACACCCCCTGACATCAGGGCCCCGACGGTGGACCTGCAAGGCCAGCGGGAGTGCGAGGAAGCCCCGCCAAGGCCCTCCCTGGCCCCAGGCTGGCAGGGGTGGG
>NW_015171590.1:148881-150051 GCF_001447785.1 Gekko japonicus | reverse complement strand
AGTGGTGTCTTCGCTAGAATAATTAGCCCCCCCCCCCCCGGAAAGCTCTCTTTTAAAACCAGCTTTGAATTGTTTCCCCCTTCCAAATCTCTGCATGGAGGCAAACCCCAGCTTTAAAACACGTGCAGGCACACGCGAGAATAAAGAAAAACAAACTGCCTACGAATTTAGAGGAATGTTTGGACTCCCTCTACCAGTGCCATCTGCAAGGAAAACATCATCTTTTTCGCTCAGAGCTGCTCATTATGAAATGTTTGCAATAATTTATGATCCCGCTCGACTTCCACCCCCCCCAAAAAAAAATCAGCTGCAAAACAGCTGCTGCTTCCCCTACAATTACATACGAGGAGGCGGAAGAAGGAGAAACACTGCCCCGCGTTGCCCCCAAGCCTCCCACGCGGCTCCTTAAGTGCACCGGTTTTAATTTCTGCAGATTTACCTTGTTGCAGACAGCATGTTTGTTGTTGATTTAATAAGCGGAAAGGTGCTGAGCATTTCGCAGAGGTCCCCAATATGTTGCAGCCATTTTATTGGTTATCCCCCCCCCGCACTCCCACCAAAAAGTTCAAGGCACAGTTCTCCCCTTCCCTGTTTCACTCCGCCAGACTTTATCCTCACAACAACTCCATGAGATAAGGTAGGCTGATCAGAGATACTGACTGGCAGTGTTCCCTCTAAGCTGAGCTAGTGTGAGCTAGCTCACAGATTTTTAGCCTCCGGCTCACGCATTTTTTTGTCTTAGCTCATAGAAGGACGGGTCCAGAGCAAGCTAATTCATGCAGTTGCCAAACGGCTCGCTCTCAACTTGAATGCCCGTAGCTCACAAAGTAGGGTTTTTGCTCACAAGACTCCACAGCTTAGAGGGAGCACTGGTGACTGACAACAAGCTCATCTGGTGAGCATCACAGCAATCTGGAAATTCAGTCCTTCTCTTTCTCCAGCACGGTAACCACTAATACCACACCGACTCTATAGAGGGTTGCCCATCTCCAGGTGGTAGCTGGAGATCTCCCACTATTAAAACTTATCTCTGGGCAACAGAGATCGGTTTGCCTGGAAAAAATGGCCACTTTGAAAGGTGGACTCTATGGCATTAAACCCCGTTGAAGTCCCTCCTCCCCTTAAACCCGGCTAGGGTTGCCAGGTCCCTTTCGCCCACAGGTGGGTGGG
>NW_015171590.1:139572-148864 GCF_001447785.1 Gekko japonicus | reverse complement strand
GCTTCCGGCCCTCATTCAGCCAGGAGGAGGCAGGAGAAGAGGGAGGGTAAGTTGCTTCCTCCCCGCCTCTCCCCACCCCTGCCTGCCTGGGGCCAGGGAGGGCCTTCGCGGGGCTTCCTTGCCCTCCCGCCACCCTTGCAGCTCCACCGCCAGGCCCCTCATGGGGCTCGGCAGTGGAGCTGCAAGGCCGGCAGCGGCGACCGGGACCGTTGGGGGCGGGGTGTGTGGCTTTATGACACACTTCCGGTGATGTCAGGGGTGTGTGGCCTTATGACACACTTCCAGTGATGTCAGGGGGTGTGGCATACGCTAATGAGTTCTGCTAATGAGTTCCCCTAGCTCTTTTTCTACTAAACGACTCCGGGATGTCACCCATGATGAGTGATAGAGTTAAGCCCTCAGACGCTGGCAATTGACCCCAAGAACAAAGGATCCCAAGGGAGTGGGGTTCAAAACCTTCTCTCTAAATTCCATGGCAGTTCTGTCCCAGTTACAATTGCTGGTTGGCCACACAGCATTGTCAGGCACACTGGCAACCAGAGGCAGGGTTGAGGGGAACAGGGTCCCAGGAGAAAAATCGAGAAGAAAAATAAGGCCTTGGCTACTTATCAGAATTTCTGAGCATAAAGCTCCTCCTGGTAATTCCTTGAGCTAAGTGAAAGTGACCAGGGTAGCTCTGGGAATCGTAAGTAACTCTGTGTTCAGAGGTCCCCGTAAGTAAACAAGGCCTTATTTTTCTTTCTAATTTTTCTTCCCAGGACGATCGTGCCATCCCCTTTGGCCACAGTTCTCGCTTGCCGATCAGCTGAGCATTGGCGAGCAAGGCCATGATGTGATAGAGGTTTACAAAATTAAGCATGGGATAGAGAAGGTAGAGAAAGAAGTATTTTTCTCCCTTTCTCACCGTACAAGAACTCATGGGCACTCAATGAAACTGAAGAGCAGTAGGTTTGCAGGGCTATTTTTGGGAAGGAACGCACAGGAACGGAGTTCCGGCTGGCTCCCAAGTTGGCCACACCCAGCAGGAACTCATTAGCATAATAGGCCACACCCAACAGCAGGAACTCATTAGGATTGGCTACATTAGGGGTGTGTGGCCTAACATGCAAAGGAGTTCCTGCTACAAAAAAAGCCCTGGGTTTTGACAACAAACAAGGTAAACAGAATAAGAAGCAAAAGGTGGGTGTGGCTGGATGACCACACTTCTGGTAACATGGGGGTGCGGCCTAATTTGCTAATGAGTGGTGCAGTCAGGGGTGTGGCCTAATATGCTAATGGGTTTTGCTGCTGGGTGTGGCCTATTATGCTAATGAGTTCCTGCTGGGCTTTTTCTACAAAAAAAGCCCTGGATAAAAGAAATACTTCTTCACCCAAAGAGTGATTAACACGTGGAATTCACTGCCACAGGAAGTGATGGGTGCTACAAGCATAGACAGCTTCAAGAGGGGACTGGATAAACACATGGAGCAGAGGCCCATGAATGGCTATTGGTTAGTAGCCACAAGGTATCAATGGAACACTATGACTGAGGCAATGGTGCTCTGTAGTCTTGGTACTTGGGGCAACAGTGGGAGGGCTTCTACTGTCCTGGCCCCACTGGTGGACCTCCTGATGGCACCTGGTTTTTGGCCACTGTGTGACACAGAGTGTTGGACTGGATGGGCCATTGGCCTGATCCAACACTGGCTTCTCAAGGGCTACAATTGGCTAAAAGTCGCCAGCCATAAATGGGTTAATGGAACCTCATGATTATGCCGAAGGCCAAGATATTGGAGAAGACTAGGGGGTTGGAGCGCCTTCCTTATGAGGAAAAGCTGAAGACTCTGGGACTTCTCAGTTTAGAAAAGAGATGACAGGCCGGGGTGGGGGGCACTTGATAGAGGTCTATAACATTATGCATGGAGTGGAGTGAGTTGACGAAGAGACAGTTTTCTCCCACTCCCAAAATACTAGGACTTAAGGGCATCCAATGAAGCTGGCAGGCAGTAGATTCAGGACAGACAGGGGTCATTTCATAGAAAAAGAGGTGCAGGAGCTCATTAGCATAACTTATTATCATAACTTATTTGCATATGCCACACCCCCTGACATCACCGGAAGTGTGTCAGAAGGCAACACCCACCCCTCAGGTTCCACTGGACTGTTTTGGATTGCTAGCTATTGGGGGGGAGGGGAACGTGCAGATCTGTCCTCGCAGAGGAGGGAGACCTTGTACCTGAATAAAACTTGGTCTTAAAGGTGCCACTGGACTGTTTTGGACCGGGGGACCGGGGGGTGGGCTCTGCAACTTACCTGGCTGCTTCTTGCTCTGACTGAGGGCTGCTGGGAGCAGGGGGTGGGGCTTGTTTCATGTGCCCGCCCCCTGGGCTCTTTACTGCCGGAGCTCCGCTCCTGTGCGCTCCTGCAGGAAATGAACTCTGAGGACAGACAAAAGGAAATACTTCTTTACCCAAGGAGTGATTACAATATGGAATTCACTGCCAGAGGATGTAGTGATGGCCACAGGCATAGATGGCTTTAAAGGGGGATTAGACAGATTCATGGAAGATAGGTTTATCAGTGACAAAAGGGAACCTCCACGTTCAGACGCAGTCAGCCTCTGAATGTCAGTGCTGGGATGCAACATCATGGGAAAGTCTCAGCCAGTTTGGTGCAGTGGCTAAGAGTGCGGACTCTAATCTGAGAGAACCGGGTTTGATTCCCCACTCCACCATATGTAGCTGCTGGTGTGACCTTGAGTCAATTCTCTCAAGAGCAGTTTTCGAAAGAGTTCTCTCAGCCCCACCTACCTGACAGGATGTCTGTTGTAGGGAGAGGAAGGGAAAGGGGACTGTAAGCCGCTCTGAGACTCCCAGTAAAGGGCAGGGTATAAATCCAATCTCCTCCTCCCTCCCCCCCTGTTGTTGAACTTCCAGAGGAGCTGGTTGGCCCCTGCGTGAAGCAGGATGCTGGACTAGATGAACAACTGGTCTGATCCAGCAGGGCTCTTCTCGTTACGTGGACACTGCATCCTGTCCTGTATCTTAAGATCGACGTTAGTATTTTCAGGGTCAGCGCTAAGTCCTGGAGCCAGTGACGCCATGATAGCAGGGGAAGTCTGTACACACTCAATGTCACTGAGATGTGTGCCAAGCCAAGGACTGTGCAGGGTCATACTCTGCACCTTCAGTGCAGCTGCATCAGTGTGTAGATGCCGAGCCTAAATTTGGAAGCATTCCACTTGGCATTTGTATGGTCAGAAAGCATCAGAGGGGGGTGCCTCTAAGAACAAGCCAACCTGGCTGGTCATCCCCAGTACGGCACAGCTCAGGAACTGCCGGTTCGGCGTACAAAATGTATTTCATGATCAGACAGAAATAAGCCTCTCTTTTTTTGGTCGCAGGGATTTAAAAAAAAATAAAATGTCTCATTGCAGGGCACAACGATTATATTTGTCCAGCTACAAATCAATGCACGATAGATAAGAACAGGCGGAAGAGCTGCCAGGCTTGCCGGCTCCAGAAATGTTACGAAGTAGGAATGATGAAATGCGGTGAGTTACTTCATTTTGACTGGGCTTGCTGTCTTGTAGGAACGCTCGGTTCTGTTTTACCCGCTGGCCTGAACTGCGAGTGCAGATCGCTCTGCTGTGTGCTGGAATCGTATTGACTTCAACGGTGGGCTGAACGGAAGCTCTCGCTAGTGATTTAAATAGAGTTTCGTTTATGGTCCTTTCCGCACTCGACCTTTAATCCTGGTTCAACCCTGCCCCCGAACTTACATTCTACACCACACGCGAGTTCACCCCTGTAATTATCTCAGGGTATTCTTACATTCTACACCACACGCGAGTTCACCCCTGTAATTATCTCGGGGTATTTTTTTTGTTTCCACGTTACATTGAGGTCACCCCAGTTTCACCCCACACTTCTCCCGGGGTAAACGGATGCTGTTATAACCAGGGATAAATGCAAGGGATTGTGTCGCGAGTTGAACTCTGATAAAACCAGGGATGAGATCCAAGTGCGGAAAGGACCTATCTCGAGCAAGGGACACGCATTGCCTCCTCCTGCCACCAGGCCATTCTGTGCCGCCGACCTAGCCCCCTGTGGCAACCCTCCAGGGGATTGGCTCAGACGGAGGCCCTACCCCTTAACGGATGGTCTGAAACGAACCAAAGCCCCACCCTCTTTGGGTCAGCCCCAGGGGTCATTTCATAGAAAAAGAACTAGGGGAACTCATTAGCATAACTCATTAGCATATGCCACACCCCCTGACATCACCGGAAGTCTGTCATAAGGCCACACACCCCACCCCCAACGGTCCCGCTCCTCCTGCCACCAGGCCATTCTGTGCCGCCGACCTAGCCCCCTGTGGCAACCCTCCAGGGGATTGGCTCAGACGGAGGCCCTACCCCTTAACGGATGGTCTGAAACGAACCAAAGCCCCACCCTCCTTGGGTCAGCCCAAAGAGTTGCATTGGGTGGCTTGGCTGGAGAAAGCACGTTATCCATACAGATTTCAGTATTCTGTGACAAGACACTTCTGTGCCCTAGGCAGGGTCCAATATGTATGGCTCCAAAGACATGGCACCTGTCTGAGACTCTACATGAAACAGGTAAAATATCTTGGAAACTATAACACGGGAGTAGGGTTCCCAGCCTGAAATACTGAAAGATTTTTGGGGGGTGGTGCCTGGGCGGGATGGGATTTCAGAAGGATGTGGCATCGCTTCCGGAGACACTCTAGGAATTAAAAAAACATAGAGACTGAGGGAACTTCCTAGAGCGTCACCATCGATGCCACTACCCCCTCCCATTTTTCATCCCTCTCCTCCAGTTAAAGAGGGCAGGGGGTGGGGGGTTTGCCCACGGCCAGCCGACAAATGGCAAGCTTTATACAGGAGTCTTGGTCTTGATGTAAAGGGCAAGTTTGGTAAAATATGGGGTGAGCTAAGAACAGTTGTGGGATTTTACACTGCTGCTGAAATTTCGAATGTTCGCTGTTGGGATGCACTGTTCATTAATTATTTATTAATTAAAATATTCATTCCCCCCCGCCGCCCCCTTCCTCTTGGCTCAAGCAGCTCTCTCTGTTATTGTGCAAAAAATTCAGCTCGGTTCCCAGAGTCACATCTCTACTTAAGGCTTTAGGATGTGCTTTAGGATGAGGAGATAAGCACTCCTATGCCTAGCTTGCTGCCCACATTAAGCCTCTGAACCAACTGATACTGGGCTTTGCTCCGCCCGCCTTGAAGATATGTCTGATTATTATCAAGTGGTAAAATAGTATGTAATCGAATGTTATTTTAATAACTGTTGATACATTAATTTTGATGCTAACTGTATTCTCCCATGCTAGCTGTGACCAACAGTGCCTTCCTAAGAAGGCATATACCCTTCTAAGTCAATTGACTTTAATGGATTCAGAAGAGTGTAACTTAGGGCTGCCAAGTGGGGGCGGGTGGCGGGTAAACCTCCACTTCAGAGGCCCGATTTCCGCCATCGCGGAATCGGGCCCTGGGGAGGACTCCGCCCCCCGAAACGCAGCGTGGCTGTGTCACCAGAGGTGATGCAACCACATTGATCACTATGGTTTTCCCTCCGACGATCGGGGCCACGCCTTCAACGTGATCGATGTTGCGCGTCACTTCCGGTGACGTGCTGGCGACGCGTGCATCGAAGGACAGCTCCTGGAGCCCGGTGAGGCTCCCCCGCCGGTAAGATATTTTGACTTGGCAACCCTAGTGTAACTCCATTTAGGTGGCCCTGTCATCCTAGTTCCCAAACTGGTTTTCATATTCCAATAGATACATTCTAGGGAACTACTCAAAAGGGGCTGTGGTGGCTCAGAGGTTAAAATGCAGAGCTGCAGATTGGAAGATCTGTAGGTCGGCAGTTCAAGACCCGAGTGCTGCATGACGAAGTGAGCGCCCGTCTCCGGCCCCAGCTCCTGCCAACCTAGCAGTTCTAAAACAAGAAATTACAAGTAGATAAATAGGTACCGCTTCAGTGGGAAGGTAACAGCGTTCCGTGTGCGTCAGTGTCTAGTCATGCCGGCCGCATGATGACCATGGAAATGTCTTCAGACAGTGCTGGCTCTTCGGCTTGGAAATGGAGATGAGCATCGCCCCCTAAAATCGGATTCGACTAGCTTTTGAGCAAGGGAAGCCTTTACCTTTACCTTAGGGAACTACTTGCACTTTAGAATACACTTCCTTTCGCGTAATCCTAATCCAGAATCCTGGTTTGTGGGAAGAAAACAATCTCCAGTTTGCCAAGGGTCCCAAAACAAAAAGACTTCAGTCATGATCTATGTATGAGAGAAGGGACAGGAGCATTTGAGCATGAAATCAAGTGGTGTTTTTGCCAGCCATGAACAAACTGATGGTTTCTGTGGTATCTGAACTTAGCCAATTTTGTGGAACACTTTGAACACTGTAGAAATGCTTATTGCAGCCTGGACTCAGCACATTTCCCCTTGTAATTCTGCAATGGAAGGGACTAGACACTTAACAAAAAGAAAGCTGAGACGTCACTCATGGTAATACATTGTTAGAACATTAGTTTGCAATACTGCTCTAGTGCTTAACGATACGTGTGTGTGTGTGTGTGTAAGCCTTTTGGTGGTATGGCAGGCAAACAATGCAGTTAAAATCAGTCTTAAATTATACAGATCAGTCATAAATAAATTCTGTGTGTTTTAAAAAATATCCTACCTTTTGGTGTTTGTCTAACTGCTCCTTAATTAATGGCTGTCAATCAGCTTGGGTTGGCAGCAATTTGCACATGTTGAGTTTTCAAAATACACAGTGCAAACCTGTTTGGCAGGCACTTGAGTCATTAGCTGCCAATAGATCAGACTGGGTGATTGGCTCACATCTGATCATATTATTCTACTGTCGAACACGTGCAACACAAAATTCGAGGCGTACCTATTTATGGCCGTAGATAATGCCATTTTTAAGTTATTTGCAACTTTGTGTGAAAACATTTGTTTTTCCTGGGTACACAGATGCTTTCCTAAACTTCTGTGTCAGAGATAGGGTAGTTTTTACCGCAAAAATATGATTAGTTCTTTTGACTTTATACTGAAAACGAGATGCCATTTCCATCATGAATTTTGCTTGAGGTTTCGCGTGTCTTGTATCACTTTGGCGAGCACGTCCAACTCAATCATTATCCTTTTATTCCAGGAGAGGAAAACAGAAATTATATATGTATAGCAATCAAAGCTGAATTCTCTCAGACCATCCAATCAGTTCATTTATAAGAGAACGACAAGGAAAGGTGATGTTTGGCAACCTTGAATTTTCGGCAGCTGAGAACAACACATGCATCTCAGAGCAGAAAAGGCCGAACACGCACTTTGATTATTTATAAGGTGACTCTCCTGTTGACCTTTGTGTATCATTGAATTTAAAATAAACAGGCATTATTAAGGATGTAGGGAGGTGAAGTGTGGAAAATAAATACTATTTTCTTCTTTGGAGCACTCTTAGAAGCCAAGAAACTCACATTTTCAACAGGCTCGGAGTTGCTGAAGAGAGCACTTATCCTGGGATTAAAAAACCCAAATAGTTCCCCCATGCCAAAAATAGTTGATTCAGTATTCACTCGCAGTCTATTATTCTGTATACTGCAATTAAAAAAAAAATAAAACGAGTATTTCCATTAAATAGCAAATAATGTCAGATGTTCACTGTTGGGGAAAAGGGCCGTATAGAAATATCAGCTAAGGCATTATCTCTGGAGAACAGATTTTCTTCATTTTATAGAGACTCAGATTTACCTGTGAATAACCTTACTAGGAAGCGTGACTGTAACAATTTTTGACTCTTTGTTCATGTAGAAAGGGATAATAATCCTGGAATCATGACTGGTGTGTTTTCTGTTAAGTCGCTCGCTTAACAAAGTAGTCGGAGAGTGATTCAGCAAGAACACAACTTTATTCTTCAACTCGAACACAACTCCAACACGGGTCAACATCTGATAGCCAGAACAGCCTTTACATTGCAGCTGTCCTGCTTTTAAACATTCCTGACTAATGTAGCCACACCCACTGTACAAATATCAACCTATGAGGTTGCAGAGATAAGGTCCAATCACCGGGGCTATTTTTGGGCAGGAGCGCACAGGAACGGAGTTCCGGCTGGCTTCATAGTTGGCCCCGCCCACTACAGCCAAAACCTCTGCGTGCCTGGCTACAGAGGGAAGGCCTGGAGAGAGACCCCCCCAGTGACTTCGAGGCAGGTGGGCCTCCCCATGCCTTCCCCGGCCTGTTCAAGGGCCTGCTTGCCCACGCTCCCCACAACAGCGGGGCGCCTGGGCAAGCCAAGGGAAGGCATTGGGGTGTGGCCTAATATGCTAATGAGTTCCTGCTGGGCTTTTTCTACAAAAAAAGCCCTGCAAATCACATTAGTTCCCGCTCAGGGAGCTTGCTTGAAGTGATTGGCTTGTGACTTCCTGGGCTAGCAATACTATTGGATGGATTTGGATCCTAGCCCAGGACGAAGCTTAACATTACAGTTCAGTTAGATGTTTCACAACATGTCATGCATTCAAGGCAGCTTTGAATACACTACTTTTTCATTGTGCAAACAAGTGAGGATGGCTGGAGAAGCCGGTGAGGAGGGCATGAATGATTTCTACACTTGAACCAGTGTTGCATAATGGATAGGATATTGAACTGCTAGTGAAAAGATCCAGGTTCAAATCCTGACTCAGCCATAAAGGTCACTGAGTCACCTTGGAACACTCATTCTCTCTCAGCCTAACCTTCCTTACAGGCCCATTGTAAGCAAAATAGGACAATCTATGTGTGTTCCTTGGAGGCAGTTCTGTATATACTATATAATGGTGATGTAACTGCTAGTAAAGACAACAATGCTAGTAAAAGTTGGAGGCAGCAGGAAAGAGGAAGACATAACATGAAATGGATTTATTCAATCAAGGCAGCTACGGCCTTTAAGTCTGCAAGACCTGAGCAAGGCTGTTAACAATGGGACGTTTTGGAGGTCATTCATTCATAGGGTCTTCCTAAGTTAGAAGCTACTTGATGGCACTTAACACACAATATTGATGAATGACCATCAATTGTTAAGATTATTGCTTTTTATGGAGAAATGCCCTCTACCCTAGAATTCACCCAGTAATTTGAAAATAGGATATACCAGTGGTCATTTTGGGGGGGGATCGCGGGGGATTGCAGTTCCCCCGGGTGAGGTACGGGGGCGGGGCACATGATGAAGCCCCGCCCCCTGCTTCCGGCCGCCCCGCTTCCGGCTCTCATTCAGCCAGGAGGAGGCAGGAGA
>NW_015171590.1:126380-139378 GCF_001447785.1 Gekko japonicus | reverse complement strand
GCCCTGCTTCCGGCCCTCATTCAGCCAGGAGGAGGCAGGAGAAGAGGGAGGGTAAGTTGCTTTCTCCCTGCCTCTCCCCACCCCTGCCTGCCTGGGGTCAGGGAGGGCCTTCGCGGGGCTTCCTTGCATTCCCGCCGGCCTTGCAGGTCCACCCCTCATGGGGCTCGGCAGTGGAGCTGCAAGGCCGGAGGCGGCGTCCGGGACCGTTGGGGGCGAGGTGTGTGGCCTTATGACACACTTCCGGTGATGTCAGGGGGTGTGGCCTTATGACACACTTCCGGTGATGTCAGGGGGTGTGGCATATGCTAATGAGTTATGCTAATGAGTTCCCCTAGCTCTTTTTCTACGAAACGACCCCTGGGGTATACACTGTATCCATTTTTCAGAAGCCCCTCTGCAAATCTGTAGCTGACAGAAAGGAAAAGTACAGGGAATGATTCAGCCATCCCCCAAGCACCCAGTACAAAGGCAAACGGCTCTGGCCAAAAGAAGAACAAGTTTTACCAAATCATACCTTGCTAGATTGTTCCACTTGGGAACAGAGGCTGTCAAAGCCAAATGGCTAGATACTTGTCTCTTCCTTTCGATCAGGAAGAGTAAGAAAGATACCAGAGGGAGGCTGATTCTCAGGGGAGGGATTATAAATTCTCTAGGCATAAAGAAGAACTGTTTCATATCTTTTGGCTTTTGATCAGGGAGGGTTGAGCCATGAAAGACTAACCATCTTTAGCTGCGGACTCCATCTTGTTCACCTAGCCAGGGACAATGGGAGAAGTCCCATTTATGAGAAGTAAAGGAATTCTGGGCTTTTATTTGCTACGACTTCAAGTTTTACTACTCTGTCCTCACAACAATATTGCTAGAAAATGTATAGAGTTTAGAGTAAGAAGACTGCATGTTTTCACCTTTTCTTTGTATCTGTACTCCACCCAAGCATGCCACATAGTGTGTGCAATATTTTTATTTTTGTCTATTATATTTTCTTGCCTTGACCTGGATAGGTCAGGCTAGCCTGATCTCATCAGAACTTGGAAGCTAAGCAGTGTTGGCCCGATTAATGCTTGGGTGGGAGACCACCAGGGAAGTCCGGGGTCATTACACCGAGGAAGGCAGTAGCAAACCAGCTCTGTTTGCCTCTTGTCTTGAAAACCCTCCAGGGTCACGAAATGTTGGCTGCGACTTAATGACACTTTCCACCACCATTACATTTTCTTATATTTTTAATACTGTAATCCCGGTTTCTGTACATGCACCATGCCTCTTCAGTTTTGCTACCCCGACAGTGAGAAAGTCGGGGGGCAGTGGTGAGCTCACTATTCTTTGAACACAATAGCTTGAAATTGTGAAGGTATGATATATTATCCCTGCTTTAGGAGCAAAGTGGAAGATGTGGAACTAGGTGGACCCTCTTAATGGCAACTCAGGCATGGAATGCTAAATGTGCAAATCTATCCAGCAGGAGATACTGAGAGATTGCTGGTGGCAGCAGTTAGTTCCAAGTTTTATTTTGAGCCCCACCCCTGGGTAGTAAATGAAAGGGATACTGGTGTTGGAAGTAATAATAATTACTGTATGGCATTTTGTGTAGTATAGCCAGGAGATCCTAAGATTGTCTTACAGCCTGAAGTTATAGCTCTTTTAGTGTTATGCACCACTAGGTGGCAAGCTAGACTTATTTTTTGGGCTGAGAGAGCTCTGAAAGAGCTGTGACTGACCCAAGGTCACCCAGCTGGTTTCATGTAGAGGAGTGCGGAATCAAACCTGGTCCTCCAGATTAGAATTCATTGCTCTTAATCACTACACCAAGCTGGTGTCAGAATGAACCTGGGTCATCCAAAGAGTTTTCCAGCCTCCTGGGACATGACGGAACAGGGCTTCCAAGTCCATTTTTCCATATTTCCTAATAGGGAGGGTTAGATAATGTTATTGCAATGAGACCTAATGAATGAAAATCTCTGTATTCTGCCTTTGGAGGGTGACACAGTGGTATAGCATGGGGTGGGCATGGGGCAGTTGCCCCGGGCGCAAAATTCTTAAGGGCACAAAATTTCAGAAGGAAAAAAAAGTAGTAATAATAAATAAAAAAGTAGCACGCCCTCCCCCTCACACAGAAAATCTCCTAATGTTTGAACATTCTACACAGTTTTTCAACATGATGGGGGAAATAAACATTTTGCAGTATTTTTCTTGCTAAGGACAGCCATACTGTCCTCATGTAATCCTTATCGGTGAATTACATACATGATGCCTATTAATAGCATAATTTCCCTTTTGAAGATACCGGTCCCGTAATGTTCAATAACTTGCATAAAAATCATAATTAAAATCTATAATTTCACACTGAGTTGCAATGGGCACCTAGATAGCCTCACTCCTCCTTCCCTACCTGCCTCGTCTCCGTGATGTGTTTGACACTGATAGTTGTGTTGCATAATTTTTAAAATCCACCTCACGCCTAAAGTAATCCTTAAAACGCATATGTGTATAGAAGATTTTCTATTCAGAATGATGTGTTATTCACCTCTACAAATACTCAGGGAGTGCTAACGGTCCACAGGCTAGGGGGCACAATACTTGCCTTGCCCCGGGCCCTGGCAACCCACGCTATGCTACTGGGGTGACACCATTTTGCTAGGGGGATAGCATAGCAGCTGTGTTCCTGCAGTTTGAATTAGGGGGCAGAGAACAGAGATTTTCAAACAGGAGTGAAACTAGGCAGCAAAGAGCTGTGGGCAAGAGGGAGACTATAAGGGGCTCATACTACATATTAGCAGGGGTCATTTCCTGCAGGAGCGCACAGGAGCGGAGCTCCAGCAGTAAAGAGCCCAGGGGGCGGGCACATGCAACAAGCCCCACCCCCTCCTCCCAGCAGCCCTCAGTCAGAGCAAGAAGCAGCCGGGTAAGTTGTACCCCCCCCCCGGCCTAAAACAGTCCAGTGGCACCTTTAAGACTAAGTTTTATTCAGGTACAAGCTCTCCCTCCTCTGCGAGGACAGATCAGCATGTTCCCCCCCCCCCCAATGGCTAGCAATCCAAAACAGTCCAGTGGAACCTGAGCGGTGGGTGTTGCCTTCTGTCACACTTCCGGTGATGTCAGGGGGTGTGGCATATGCAAATAAGTTATGCTAATGAGCTCCTGCACCTCTTTTTCTACTGAATGACCCCTGCATATTAGGGAATCTGAATCATGACTAGTGGTTTTGCTGTCTTCTGCAGGAATCCATCTGCATCTACCATGCTGTTTCTATTTGAAAATAAAGCAAATATTACAAAGGCAAGAGAAAATCTCCAGTCCTTTCTTACCTGAAGTTCATAGTGCTGCCTTTTTGACTGGCCAGAACAGTGTTAAGGACTTAAATAATAACAAAGCATCCATCAAAAAAATGTAAACTGGGAAAAGTTGTACAGCTAGATTTGAGTCCAGTAGCACCTTAGAGACCAACAAGATTTTCGGGGTATGAACTTTTGAGAGTCCAAGCTCTCTTCATCAGAGGGGGAAATCCTGTATAGTTAATATAGGTATACTTCTGGGCCTTTTCTGTCCTGGCCCTACCTGGTGGAACATGCTCCCACTTGAGATCAGGGCCTTGCAGGACCTATTACAGTTCCGCAGGGCCTGTAAGACAGAGCTGTTCCGCCAGGCTTTCGGTTGAGGCAGTGGACACACAGTTAGTTGGCCTCCCTGCTTAGAAGTTGCCCTGGTCATCTGCCCTATGTGGTGTCCTGGTATTATGTGAGCTTAGTGTGACTCCAGTTACCATCAGTCCAGCTTTTGGGGGGGTCTGGACTGTTATATTTAATTCACCATCTTTTTATTGTTTTATAGTCTTAAATTGTTCGTCTTAAATTGTTCGTCTTAATAGTCTTAAATTGTTCGTCTTAATAGTCTTAAATTGTTCGTCTTAAATTGTTCATGCACTTTGTTGTAACCCACCCTGTGCCTGTTTTCGGAAAGGCGGGATATAAATTTAACTAACAAACAAACAAATAATTTTCCATTTGAAAAGCAACCGATCTAGCCTAACACTTTGAATAGCTGTATTCTACAGTATTCTTTTTAAGGCTTGTGTGTATGTGTTAAGTGCTGTCCAGTCACTTTCGACTTATTTACCGATTTACCTTATTTATAGTCCCCCTTTCTCGCTTGGACTCAAGGCAGATCACACCGACTGAGTCAGTACAATTGACAGGATGGGACATTCAGTAAACAATGCAATAGGGATTAGGGTTGTAGAACCAACCAGAAGTCTAAAAACAGAACTAAAGCCAAGCATATGTCTTAATACAACGCATTAAATGCTGCAAAAACCTCATAGCAGGATCTTCGTTTCAACAAGCTATACACAGTAGTGCAGACCACAGTCCCTAATAATTTATCCAAATAACTTTGTGAAACATTTGGTTCAGCGCTATTCTATTGCCTGCGTAGAAAAGCCCTCTTAGAATGGTTGAGACATAGGTTGTAGCCAATATGGTGTAGTGGTCAGCATGTTGGATGACAGTCCAAACTGCACCCTAAAATGCTGGTCCTGGGGGA
The DNA here is from genome assembly GCF_001447785.1 of Gekko japonicus. NCBI lineage: Eukaryota > Metazoa > Chordata > Lepidosauria > Squamata > Gekkonidae > Gekko > Gekko japonicus. The sequence continues at coordinate 134,842 of NW_015171590.1, read as the reverse complement.
TGGGGGACCTCCAGGAAATGCTTAGGGGGAGAATTGGAGGTCTCTTGCGAAAGGGAAGAATTGACAAAAGTCACCCTCTTCTTGTACCCATGGAAATGTAGGTGGGATCCCAGCCAATCCCTTTCTGAAAGATCCTGAGCTGGATCTCAGAAGTTAAGCAGGGTTGACCTTGGCTAGTATTTGGAAGGGTGACCTCCAAGGAATACCAGGGCGACCTCCAAGGAATACCAGGCAGGCAATTGGCAAACCACTTCTGAATCGTCTCTTGCCTTAAAAACAAAATTCTAGCTTGCCACCTAGTAGAGCATAATGCTAATTGAGCTAGAACTTCTGGCTGCCAGACAATCTTAGGTTCTCCTGGCTATACCACAGACAAGGCCATACAATAATAATAATTATACTTGTAATTATTCTTTCCCAAAGAGTCTTGCAGTATGCTATTGGCCAGGGTTTATTTCTGTTCTCTCTCCTTTTTTGGTACATGGATTTTCTCATTTACTGCAAAAGCCATTACTTAAATATTCTCAGAGTGTAGTGTGCAGACTTAACTATTGAATTTGATGGCTTAATATCTCAGAGAACCATGTGTACTGGTTATATGCATGCACAGTGATTGATTTCCAATTGATTTCCATTTAAAAGAATCCATTTAAGAGGAATCTTTGGTAGCAAAGTTAGGGATAGGGTTACGAGGTCCCTCCTGGCAACCAGTGGGGGGCAGAGGAAACTTACCAGGAGCATGAGGGAGGCTCAGGCCACATCGGCAGCAACATGGTGATGTCACATCTGGTGTACACCAGATGTGACATCAGCACATTGCCAGCATTGCAGCGATGCTCTGGGATTTGGACAAAAACTCTATGGAAAAAATGGTTGCTACCATAGAGTTTTTGCCCAGATACCAGAGTGTTGCTGCGATGTCAGTGGTGTGATGACATCACTTCTGGTATATGCTGGAAGTGATATTCCTGTGTCACCAGTGACAGTGGCCTATGTCTGTCTTCCCTGCTGGTAAATCCCCTTGCTGGTCAGCTGATCGGCAGTGGGGGTAGGGCCCAAGGCCTTGACCTGAGACTGGATAGTACAGTACATAGATAGCTTTAAAAGGGGATTAGACAGATTCATGGATGATAGAAGATAGGTTTATCAGTGGCTACTAGCCATGGTGACTAATAGGAACCTCCACAATCAGTAGTAAACCTTTGAATCTCAGTGCCAGGAGGCACCATCAGGGGAAGGCCTCAGCTATTATGCCCTGTTGTTGGCCCTCCAGAGGAACTCGTTGGCCACTGTGTGAGGCAGGATGCTGGACTAGATGAACCACTGGTCTGATCCAGCAGGGCTCTTCTTATGTTCTTATCAGGAGAAGGCCTTGGCCTCTCTGCCCTGTTGTTGGCCCTCCAGGGGAACTGGTTGGCCACTGTGTGAGACAGGATGCTGGATAAGACGAACTACTGGTCTGATACAGCAAGGCTCTTCTTTTGTTCTTATGAAGGCCTCAGCCTCTGTGCCTTGTTGTTGGCCCTCCAGAGGAACTGGTTGGCCACCGTGTGAGACAGGATGCTGGACTAGATGGATCATTGGTCTGATCCAGCAGGACTCTTCTGATGTGCTTATGTACAGGGGTTTCAAGTAACCATCAGAGACAGTATAAGGGCAGCTGCACAGGTTGTTCTTATTTCCAGGATGCATTTACTAGATGCAACTCAATTTGCACTTCTGTTGTTCTTTTTCTGAACAGATGGTAATTCCAGGCAAGTGAGCAAAGCATGATGTTTTAGGCAAAACAACAGCAGGTCGATCCAGGATCCATTCAGGGTTCAAGAGGAGGCACAAGGCAGATACTTCTAGCTGAGTTTGGCTTTTGGAAAATATATCTTGTCATGAAGGTCGGCTGCTTTTAAAATGAAGTTGTGACTGCTGCTGATTAAGTTAATATGTATTCACTTGTGGCAACGCAGTCCATTCTAGAGGGGGGGGAAAAGAATAAAATATGACCTAACCTAAATGAGTTTGTAAATGGCTAAGTGATCCTTCTTAGCAGAATTGTCTTTTTCCCCCCCTAACAATGTGACTATTTCTAGTTTAGTTGAAGAATGCAATTTTGAATGAGACAGAAAGCATAATTTAAATTGCTGGATGAAGAAGGAATTATTCCACAAATAATTGCCGGCGGTAACCTTTTCTTTCGACAAGGAAATTAGCAATTATTCAAAGCCCAATCGATCATCCTCCAAACCTTTTAAAGCAAACCTTTTCGTTAAATACTGAAACTTCTGACATTTCAATTAAGTGAAGAAGAAGAGGGTCATCAGAATTTCAGTTTAGTCACATCTTCAGGGTCAGAGATGGGGGTACAGGCAAGCTCCGTGAGCGGTTTGGCCTGCAGTGGGTATCAGCATCCTATCAGTCTTAGGTTTCTAGTCCTTACCATTGCAGAGATAAGTCTGAAAGTATGAAGGGGAAATATTGGTTTAGTGAGACAAGGGAATTCAGGCCAAAAATGTATATTTGAAAACATGTGTTTGTAAGCTGCCATGAGCTATGGGAAAGCTGTAGTATAAACATTTTAATTAAGCATTTTATAAGAACATCAGAAGAGCCCTGCTGGATCAGACCAGTGGTCCATCTAGTCCAGCATCCTGTCTCACACAGTGGCCAACCAGTTCCTCTGGAGTGAGGACAACAACAGGGCACAGAGGCCAAGGCCTTCATAAGAACATAAGAAGAGTCCTGCTGGATCAGACCACTGAGGGTCCATCTAGTCCAGCATCCCGTCTCACACAGTGGCCAAGCAGTTCCTCTGGAGGGCCAACAACAGGGCATAGAGGCCGAGGCCTTCATTAGAACACAAGAAGAGCCCTGCTGGATCAAACCAGTGGTCCATCTAGTCCAGCATCCTGTCTCATACAGGGGCCAACCAGTTTCTCTGGAGGGCCAACAACAGGGCCTCGAGGCTGAGGCCTTCATAAGAACACCAGAAGAGCCCTGCTGGATCTGACCAGTGGTCCATCTAGTCCAGCATCCTGTCTCACACAGTGGCCAACCAGTTCCTCTGGATGGCCAACAACAGCACTTTACGCTGTGTTTTATAATTACACTGTTGTGATTTTATTTAACCCTGTGTTTTAGTTCTCTAATATATTTTATGTAAGCTCTCTCGAGCCTGCCTCGGCAGGGAGGGCAGGATACAAATAAAATAAACAAACAAACAAATAAACAGGACATAGAGGCTGAGGCCTTCCCCTGATGTTGCCTCCTATCTTTGGGGTTCAAAGGCTTAGTGCCTCTGAACGTGGAGGTTCCCCTCAGTCCCTATGGCTAGTAGCCATTGATAGACTTATCCTCCATGAATCTGTCTGTAAGATCGGCTTGCCAAGTCCCCCCCGGGGGGCGGAGAAACCCCTGCCCCAGAGGCCCGTTCCCTGCTGCCGGCGGATCGGGCCCCAGGGGGAGCCCCACCCCGACGTGCGCATCACCTGGAAGTGATGCGACCACGCCGGGCACGCTGGGGGCAGGGCCACGGTCATCCGAGGGAAAACTCTATGTCGTCACGTCACTTCCGGGGGGCGTGCGTGCGGCGCGCTCCAGCCGCAAGCCAGGAGTCCCCCGCTGCGGCACAACGCAGGACTTGGCAACCCTACTGTAAGAACATAAGTAAAGTGCTATGATTCATAAACGTCTAACTGACCTTGGAGTTCGCTTCAGCAGGTAAATTCACAGCTTGCCAGCAGAAAGAAAACTCCTAGCACACAGCCAAAATGTAAAAGAAAATTGTTTCATATAACTGAGTAAAAACATTTAGACTCTCAGGAAGTATGCACTGCAGAAAAATCATCCAATGTCTGAGCAATCTGCAATAAAACATTCAAGTGACAAGATAGGCAACAGTTCTTAAAAGGGAGGTTGCAGATTCTTACAGATTGAGTTCTCATAACAAGCTCTGTAGTAAAATCACAATAAAATGGGAGTCAGTTCCATCTTTGGAGGCAGCTTACCACTTCAGTGCCTAACAATACTCTGGTCCCTCCTGTAAAGTTAACAGCAGTGCTAGCCCAACCAAAGGAAAGGAAAAGATAACAGACTGCTGTCGTTCCCTTCAGATAACAGAACCTCGCAGGTGCTGGCAATTACCACAACTGATCTATATCCCCCTCTCCACCAGATAAGGTCCTGCCAAACTTACGACCCCCTCCCAGTTGTCAGGGCTTATCAAATTATAGGCTTATTCGACTCTCATCCCTTACACCATGCTGATAGAGTCATAACGTTCACACACTGGATTTCCGGCCGTTTATCCGCCAATGAATACCCGGAGGATGTTATTCAGCCTTCAGCCAATTAGACCTGATGGTGATATGTCAACTTCAGACTTTCAGTCAAGCTCTTCATAACATCTAGATAGGAGTCAGCCAGAAAGTTGTCTTTCCCTTTTATGTGTATCACATCGAAGGAGAAGTCTTTGGAGGCTTAAAGCCCACCTGCTTTGTTTTAATGGAGCTGGCAATTATCTTGTATCCTAGTTGCCACAGCTTTTGACTCCTTCAACCATGGCCCCGGTCACACGGGAGGATTTGCCCCACGAAATGGACAGGTTGAGGGTGCATCAAACGGGCGCAATCATACCGCAACATTTGGGAAGTGTCACACCCCTGCCCCCGATCCGTCCCTTCGGCCCGAAAACGCGCATTGAAAAGGTACCGGCAACAGAGCACTACCTTCCGGATGACGCGCAGCAACTCCAGGCATCTGATCGGGGAAGCGCCGGTAGCCTGTCACAGCCAGTGCCGTTCCCCATCCCATGCATGCGCACAAATGCGCAACGTCCATTTTGCTGCACTACGGCTGATTGCCTGCCGGAGCACGGAGCCACGGGTGCGCGTTGGATTGCGCTACCGTGGTTCTTTTTGCTCTGGATCTAATTTGCCTCCCTTCAGTGGCGCAGTATCCCGCTTGTGTGACCGGGACCCATGATATCCTTCTAGACTGAAGGGAGCAGTGGCGCAGGCGGTAAGTGAAGCCTGCATTGACATCTGGCCGAACAGCTCCGGCTATTCGAGCCCCACCGCGGCTGGGGTGAGCACCCGGCCCTATGTCCCAGCTCCCGCCCACCCAGCGGCTCGAAAGCCCGTTAAAGGGCAAATAGACAAATGGGTACCTGCTCTTAGAGCGGGGGGGCACCCGTCCCTTGTGGTGTAGCGGCAGCGTGAACGGTGAGCGGCGGCGGTGGCGGAGAAACATGGCGGCGGCTGGCGAGGCAAAGCGAGTGAGAGGAGGCTGGGCCGGCAAAAGCACGGAGGGGGGGGGCGACGCAGCAGGACAGAGCCTACTGGACAGAGGCCGGCAGCGAGCATGCGCGGACGTGCGCTCGGTCCAAGCCTGAAGGAGTCGCAACAGCCAGGAAGTCGCAACAACAATCAAAGACCAGCTCCAGGAGGACGTCGTCAGACGAGCTCCCGCGAACAACAACGACTCGCTACAAGGGTGCCTGGTAGGCTAGTCACTCTCTCCCTTGTATGTGACCCTAGGTTAGGATTGGCTTGTGTTGTATGTAATGTGAAACGCTCAGAGCCCTCAGGGGGTGAGCGGTATACAAATGGAATGTAATAAAAAAATAAATAAATAATAGACTGGCTTGTTGATTTTGCAGTGAATATGTTTGGCAGTCAAATATCCTGTGTTCAACCGTGGTGACCGGCCGTTAGCTAATCACCAGGTCTCTTTGGTTTGACACCAAACAACTTGAATGCCTACTGAACAGATTTGCATCAGGTTTTTGCAAAATTGTGCATGGACAAAAAAGCTTCCACTTCAAGCAGATTAGCGGCCATTAGTAAGGACTACTAAGGACTAAAGACTACTAAAATGTACACTGATCAGTAGGATTGTTTTTTTAAAAAAACAAAACAAAACCCAACACAGCATTTAATGACTGTTTTATATGATTTATGACCTTTAATTATCAAGTGGAACAGCAGTGCAGAAAAGAGGGGGAAGAAGTAGAACCACATTGGGCTGTGTGAGAATGTGCATGAGGGAAAAGGTGGTTACAACGTAGTGTACGGTTTGAAAGGAATAATGGAAGCAACCTGCCAAACTGCCACAAATGAGTTGATGAACTGGCTCCTTGTTCGTAACTGGCAAACAGGATGTGAGTCAAACTGGTGGGTGTCCAAGCATGATGGAGATAGATATAGTCGTGCTACTACTGTGCTTTGTTGATTCCATTCCTGTCTAATAGACTGGTTCCAGAAGGTGGTGATGGGAAATTGTGGATTGATTCTTGTTCATTTACGGTATGGTATCCCACCAAGTCCCTGACTTGGATGGTCCAGGCTAGCCAGATGTCATCAGATCTGGGAAGCTAAGCAGGGCTGGCCCTGGTTAGTTCTTTGATGGGAGACCACAGAGGAAGTTTAGGGTTGCTACGCAGAGGCAGGCAATGGCACCTCCGCTCATCTCTTGCCTTGATGACCCTATGGGGTTGCCAGAAGTCAGCTGTGTCTTGATGGCCCTTTCCACCACGATCACAACAAGTTCCATGCTAAGAGAGGCCACTGCTAGGAGATTGCTCCCACCCAAAACTGAGTAACCGCAAAAGCTCTTCCTTCCTTTTCCCAGTCCCGATGGCTACAGATCTCCACAAGTTTTATGTAATTCATTTCCAGCTGTGCAATTTTGGCATGGTGCCCTATTCTGCTCTATGCAGATTAATGTTTCAGTACACTCATGGCATATAGGTCTATTTCTCCTTTTTGACAGTCAAGGGAGACAGCAGATGTTTGGAACATGTGTCTGAATACAGTTACGGGCTACATGAAGGCCAGCAAGCTGACGTTTAATCCAGCTCTTGATCAAGAACTGCACAGCTGAAAAATCAGCCCCTCTTAGTTGGGGAGAAGTTGGCCATAGCGATTCACAGGGCTATTTTTGGGCAGGAACGCACAGGAACGGAGTTCCGGCTGGCTCCCAAGTTGGCCCCACCCGGCAGGAACTCATTAGCATAACAGGCCACACCCAGCAGTAGAAACCCATTAGGATTGGCTACATTAGGGGTGTGTGGCCTAACATGCAAAGGAGTTCCTGCAACAAAAAAAGGCCCTGGGTTTTGACAACAAACAAGGTAAACAGAATAAGAAGCAAAAGGTGGGTGTGGCTGGATGACCACACTTCTGGTAACATGGGGTGTGTGGCCTAATATGCTAATGAGTGGTGCAATCAGGGGCGTGGCCTAATATGCCAATGAATTCTGCTGCTGGGTGTGGCCTATTATGCTAATGAGTTCCTGCTGGACTTTTTCTACAAAAAAAGCCCTGGTGATTCATGCTATAATCAAACTCAGGTTAAGATGCTGCACTGACCTGTCTGCGTGGCTGCACTTTAATATTTTCTGACCACTTCAGGAGGTTCAGAACCAGAGCTGACCCAAGGACTTTCCATGCCCTAGGCAGGCTGGCCCAACCTCTCCCCTTCCCCACCAGCCCACACAGGTACAGTCTGGATGTGCCGTAAGCCACTGGCTAGCAAACAAGCAAGGAGAAGGTTGGTAATAAAGAGATAAAACTGCAGCTATCTCAAGCTTGTCGTTAGGGACGCTGGCCACTATGCGCTTGTGAATTCTTGGAAACCAGTGGAAGCCCCACAAGCCTTATGCAGACTTAACAACTTGATAAAGATATCAATCTAAAACAGGCCTGTTGTGCAGTGTTCCCTCTAAGCTGAGTTAGTGTGAGCTGGCTCACAGTTTTTTAGCCTCCGGCTCACCCATTTTTGTCTTAGCTCAGGAAGGATGGCTCCAGAGCAAACTAATTAATCGGCTGCCAAATTGCTCATGCGCCACTTTAATGCCAGTAACTCACAAAGTAGAATTCTTGCTCACATGACTCCACAGCTTAGAGGGAGCATTGCTGTTGTGTGTACCAACCTTGAAGTCTCCTTGCTATGAGGGACTTATCTTTGGCCGTTAAAGTGAATTGTTTTCTCTGTCCTTACAGCATAAAGAAGATGCCTTGGTCCCTTTAAGATTGTATTTCAGCAGGGTTTATGTCCCGCTTGTAATTGTATGTTTCTTAATGTAATTACACTTTTTGTACTCTATTTGCACTTTACTTGATAGCTTTTCTTATAATACTATAAATATTTCTGCTGAAAACAGATTTTATTTACACTTTTCAAGGTTGCTCTTGCCTGTTTGGTTTATAAGCCACAAACTGGCTGGGCAGCTTGGGGCTCACTTGGCCACCGATGTGGTGGAGGAACGTGGGGGAGAACTGTGGTGCAGGAATTGCACCACTTCCAGGCAATGGTGTAAGAGCCAGTTTGGTGTAGTGGTCAAGTGCGCGGACTCCAATCTGGGAGAACCGGGTTTGGTTCCCCACTCCTCCACTTGCACCTGCTGGATGACCTTGGGCAAGCCATAGTTCTGGCACAGCCGTTCTTGAAAAAAGAGCGTTTCTGTCAGA
>NW_015171590.1:115328-125712 GCF_001447785.1 Gekko japonicus | reverse complement strand
TCCTCCTCCTCCTCCTCCTCCTCCTCCTCCTCCTCCTCTGAACTCTTAAAGCATAGCCTGGAAGTAGTATCACTTCCAGATTTCTCTGCTGTTTCCTCTTCCTTTCCACCACTTCATCAGTGTCTAAATGAGCCTGGAGCCATCCAACCACAGGACAGGGTGTGTGTGTGAAAGAAATGCACCTCAGACTGCCAGTCAGGCAGCCTACCATCTGGGGAGCCAGTGCTGAGATTAGGGGCACCCCTAATAACCCCATTCTCTGGAGCCCTAGCCAATAACTTAGGGCTGCCTAGTGGATGGGCCACCCTGCACAAAACTCATGACCGGTAAGGATTGCTGCAAACTCAGTTCTCACTTTTGAAAGAACCTCATGGCCAGTGTTCCCTCTAAGCTGAGTTAGTGTGAGCTAGCTCACAGTTTTTTTAAGCCTCCGGCTCACACTTTTTCGTCTTAGCTCAGGAAGGAGGGCTCCAGAGCGAACTAATTTATGCAGCAGCCCAATCACTCACTCACAACTCTCTTTGCCCCGATGGTACGAGTCAGTTTCCCACTCGAAGCCACGCGGCCGCATTTTGACCCGCGTCTTCGCCCGATTTTCCCCGCGGTTTTGTAATCCTGTTTACAAACCATGGGCAAAATCGGGCAAAGCTGTGGGTTAAAATGTGGCTGTGCGGCTTCAAGTGGGAAATTGACACGTACCATCGGGGCAAAGAGAGGAGCGAGCGCAGCGCAGCGGCTGTGGGAAATTGGTCAGAGACTTGGTTAGCACTAAAATTGGATTTTAATGAGATACAGATAGTTCTTAGTTATTGAATAAGTGGACTTGGCATTCTCTTCATTTGTCAGTTGCCAGTAAGCAGCTGGCAACCCTATGTTCAATTCAGGTCAGGGATTCCTTGGATATGCAGGAAAATGACTTTGTAAATTGACCAAAAGAAAAAGAAACAACCCTCTCTGCCCACACTCCAGTAGCCTAATGAGAACACATTCAGGAGGCACATAGTACAGAGAGAACTTGAGTGTCAGTTATGCTAGGGGGAAAATATAGGGGGAACAGGAAAACCAGTCAGTCCAACCCCCAGAGAGCTCACAGAATCCTCACTGGAGAGACTCCTATGCCTGTGGGTGTGAGTGAATTTCTAAATAATGTATCTTCCCCATAACATTTCCTTGTAGGACTGCGGCTTCTTCCCCCTCATACCGAACTTTTTGGTTAAGTGATTCTAAGTGGGGCAATGAAACCAGATCACAGACCAAACATGAGGTTCTGCATACACAAGCGATTGCGCTGATAGGCAGAAAAATATAAAGAAAAGAAGATACTACCAGGATAAACAGCCTGAGGAGGATGGAACGCGCTCGTTGCCTCTGGAGGAATCGAACGTTGATGTCAGTAGAGACTTGGTGAAATGATGGGGCGAGGCAAACAGAGGCGGACGGAAATTGGCCTGATCAAGCCATAAGAAGTTACAATATTCTGAGAGCCAGTATGATGTAGTAGTTAAGAGTGGTGGACTCTAATCTGGAGAACTGGCTTTGATTCCCCACTCCTCCACATGAAGCCAGCTGGGTGACCTTGGGTCAGTCACAAGTTCTCTCAGAGTTCTCTCAGCCCCACCCACCTCACAGGGTGTCTTTTGTGGGGAGAGGAAGGGAAGGAGATTGTAAGCCGCTCTGAGATTCCAAGTGAAGGGCAGGATATAAATCCAATCTCCTCCTCCTCCTCCTCCTCTTCCTCTTCTTCTTCCTCTTCCTCCTTTTCCTCCTCCTCTTCAGTTCAGTAAGGGGAAAATCTCCCTATTATTCATCCTCTTCCTAAGCAGTGAGTGGGCAACTGACAACCCTATGTAACCACTAGGTGACTGTAAGGTGGGGTTAGGTGACCCTAGGCATGTATGGTGTATAGTGGCATGCCAGGAGTATTTTGCACAGCATGGAAGTGCCATCCTAAATTCAAGGATTTTCCGCCAGGCGTTTGAGTAGGAGCCGCCACTATCGTACCATCATTATCTGGCCCTGGAAGAAAGAACGACAGCGCTAAGTGGAACAAACGGCACTGAGGGGCAGTGTTCCCTCTAAGCTGAGTTAGTGTGAGCTAGCTCACAGTTTTTTAGCCTCCAGCTCACACAGTTTTGTCTCAGCTCAGGAAGGAGGGCTCCAGAGCAAACTAATTGATGCAGTAGCCAAATCGCTTGCTCACAACTTTAATGCCAGCAGCTCACAAAGTAGAATTTTTGCTCATAAGACTCCACAGCTTAGAGGGAACATTGCTGAGGGGGTATAGCAGCATTAATACGTCATCTTTGTGGAAGATCAATTCGGAACATCCAGAGCACTTAATAATGTTGTAATATTGTAGAAATGATTTCAGATGGTTTTAATTGTGTTTTATGTGCGGGCTTATGCCTGATTGTGAGCCGCCCTGAGCCCGCGTTGCGGGGAGGGAGGGCTACAAATTGAATTTATAAATAAATAAATAAATAAAAGGATGCTGTTAGGCCATGCTGGAGCCCAGATACAGGACGCTGGGGACCTGCAGTGCTGGAATTGCAGCTCACCTCCAGACTACAGAGATCAGTTCCCCTGGAGAAAGTGGATGCTTTGGAGGGTGGACTCTGTGGCCATGGTACCCCACTGAGGTCCCTGTCTACCCCGGGCTCCGTCCCCAAATCTCCAGGTGTTTCCCAACCTAGATCTTGTAACCCTAACCCCCCATCTCCTGCTGGTGGCCAGGGGGGGATGTGGTACTCCCGACAATAAGATGATGCTCTTTTCATTTGTATTATCGATGAACGGGTTTATCTGCTCTGGAACAAGTCGGGGCCATGACTGAATATGATTTGAATGTTTCTTTTGCAATTTCATCATTGACTGGTCTCTTCCTGAGGGGAAAAAGTTCAAATATGTTGTGAAATTTTCCAGTGGGCTTGTCAGCCATTTTTTTTAGTGCTCTTTGGCTAGACCCCCCCCCTCCCCCCCTGCATAAGTGCACACAACAGTTGGGCTAATGAAATATATCAAAACACCAAAGGCCATCCTGTTTTGTACCTTTTAAACCTCCAGGTTCAAGACGGGAGCGCTGCGGGTACCGTATCATACGCCGCCATCGTAACTCGGAAGATCCGGTGCACTGCTTAAGCAAAGTGAAAAAGAATCCTGAAAACACTACCCAAATCAAAGAGATCCTCATTAACGCGCTGAGCCCGGAACAGTTCGTTTCGATATTACTCGAAGCCGAGCCCCCGAACGTATTGGTGAGCCGTCCCAGCAAGCCATTTACGGAAGCGTCCATGATGATGTCTTTAACGAAACTTGCGGACAAAGAACTGGTCCATATGATCGGCTGGGCCAAAAAAATTCCCGGTAAGGATTCTGATGTAACATTTAACCCTTAAGTATCAACTGGAGCAAAGGGCATAACTGGATTTGTTATACGACTTGGGCAGGGTAGTAGGTCAGTAGAGAGCCAGTTTGGTGTCGTGGTTAAGTGCGTGGATGCTAATCTGGGAGAACCGGGTTTGATCCCCCCCCACTCCTCCACTTGCACCTGCTGGATGGCCTGGGGCAAGCCATGGTTCTGATAAGAGCTGTTCTGGAAAGAGCTCTCTGAGCCCCACCTACCTCACACGGTGCCTGTTCTGGGGAGGGGAAGGGAAAGTGGCTGTAAGCCGCTTTAAGACTCCTTAGGGTAGAGAAAAGCGGGGTATACAAACCAGCTCTTCTTCTACTGTAACCACTGCACATCACTACTAAGGGGAAGATCATTGCCTCGTTTGGTGTAGTGGTTGAGTGCGCGGACTCTAATCTGGGAGAACTGGGTTTGATTCCCCACTCCTCCACTTGCAGCTGCTGGGTGACCTTGGGTCAGTCACAAGTTCTTTCAGAGCTGTTCTCTCACAAGCTGTTCTCGAAAGAGCTCTCTCAGCCCCACCTACCTCACAGGGTGCCTGTTGTGGGGAGAGGAAGGGGGGGAGATTGTAAGCCGCTCTGAGACTCCAAGTGAAGGGCAGGGTATAAATCCAATCTCTCCTCCTTCTATAGAACAGTGTCAACAGATATGGATATTCTAGAAACCATCAAGCTCCCCTTAAAGCCAGTAGAGGAAGTTCCTCTTAACTCTTTGGTCCCTTTCAAAATCCAGCGCCATCGGCAACTGCCTAGGTTGGCCTAGTAGTTGAGCCGGCCCTGAGCCCTCTTACCAGTTCTCAGTAGAATCAATGCTTCAGCAATTTAGCCGTTGTGTAAGAGATGTGCAAACCGTCAGGCAATTTCTAATTTTGGTAAGGCATCCAAAACACACAGCACAGCGGGACAAGAAGAACGTCCTCCGGCGAGCAATGCAGAGAACAAAGGGAAAATGTACAAGAAAAACATTCTCTTTTTTTTAAAAAAGCCTTAAGTGAAATTTACAAATCGCCGAGGTCTTGAGCGGGAGCCCTGGTGGTGAGCAATTTTGCTCTGATCATTGGAAAATGCCTCGCATTTGCTCTCAGCTGGGAGAGGAATCAATTTTCGCATTTGAGTTACCGTCTCCGCTGATTTTTGTCACTCAAAGCGGTGGTTGCAGAAATGGGCTTTGTCCGATTGGCCACCCCCCACCCCACGTAGTGAATGCTGATGCACAGGTCTATTAAATTAACGGGTACACGGCAAGAAACCTGTATCTTTTCAGATGTAATCATCCTTTAATACATTATTATTCTCTTCAGTTTCAGGCATCTGTTTTTTCTCTCATCTTACGTTCAATAGATCTTCTGACTAAATTAAGTTAAAAAAAAAAAACTTTGGCAGCCTGTATTTCTATTGCAGAGTACATCTGTGGTATGAACAGTGTGTGAGCATCAGGGGAGGGGGATACATTTATGACCATACCCAAAGCACTTCCCCCCCATTAACATGAATCCTTTCACTCTGAAGTTCTCAGAATCATGCCTTATTAAGAGCTGTAATTGTTAAATCCTGTATTCAGTGGCTTGGATGGGCTCTTTTTGTAGCAGGAACTCCTTTGCATATTAGGTCACACACCCCTAATGTAGCCAATCCTCCAAGAGCTTACAGAGCTCTTCTTACAGGGGCTACTGTAAGCTCTTGAAGGATTGGCTACATTAGGGGGGGGTGTCGCCTAATATGCAAATGAGTACCTGCTACAAAAAGAGCCCTGCCGGGATCAGATAACGTGTGTCCCTATGTGCATTGGGGGAGGGTTCCCAACTTTAGCCTAGGAAATTCCTAGAGATTTCATAGAATCATAGAGTTGGGAGGGACCTCCAGGGTCATCTGGTCCAACTCCCTGCACAATGCGGGAAATCCAGAAATACCTCCCCCCTCCACACCCCCAGTCACTGCTGATTGAGCCACACCATTGTGCGATGCCGAAAGATCATTGACTTGGAAACAATTGTTTGTGTGTTACCTGGTATGCCATCTTAATTTTTGAAAGGCGATTACTATCACTAGCACTTCGATTATTTGATTGTTTATATATTTTTTTAATGCTTTAACTTTTGTATATGGTTTTATGGTACCGGGTACCGGCAAATGTAAGCCTCTCTGAGCCTGTTCGCGGGGAGGGCAGGGTATAAATGAAATAAATAAATAAATAAATAAATAATACACCCAGAAGATAACAAAAAATCTCCAGGTACATTTATTTATTTATTTGTCTCATTTATACCCCGCCCTCCCCGCAAAGCAGGCTCAGGGCAGCTTCCATTTGGGGAGAGATTTCACCTAGAATCCATGGCATATCATGGAGTTGGGCCTCTGAAGCTTCTCCCAGAGAACTGATGTCTGTAGTCTGGAGATCTCGATCAGTTGTCATTCCAGGAGAACTCCAGGCCCCTCCTTGAGGTTGGCAACCACAGTGGGAAAGCAGGGGGTGTTGCGGAGTGCGCTCCTGGCATCCCCCGGTCACCGTGCTCAAACCAATAATCCAATTGCACCCTGCTGGAGTCCCACTGTAGTAAACCACACAAACTCAGTTCTTAGTGGTTAACTATATACAGTGAAGTTTATTTACAGATCACAGATCACACTGGCAAAGTGCTTCGCCAGACAGTTGACATACGAATACGCACACAGTGTACAGATCACACACAGTTATATACATTAAGCAGCCAGTCATATTACTGCTGAGTCACTCAGATTACAGATCAGCACTGCACCAGCCAGAACCGGTTTGGTCTGGTTTCCTGGACTGTCACTTTGACACCTGTCATCTAGATTGGCATGATCTAGTACACATATACATCACACATGCTGAATACTTATTCCAACAGGGGGAAGGCCGGAGTGTGTATTACCATATTCCTCCATGCAGGGGTCGTTTCGTAGAAAAAGAGCTAGGGGAACTCATTAGCATAACTCATTAGCATATGCCACACCCCCTGATACCACCGGAAGTGTGTCATAAGGCCACACCCCCTGGCATCACCGGTAGTGTGTCATAAGGCCACACACCCCGCCCCCAATGGTCCCGGCTGGCAGGAGTGCAAGGAAGCCCCGCGAAGGCCCTCCCTGGCCCCCAGGCAGGCAGGGGTGGGGAGAGGCAGGGAGGAAGCAACTTACCCTCCCTTTTCTCCTGCCTCCTCCTGGCTGAATGAGGACCGGAAGCGGGGCAGCCGGAAGCGGGGGCGGGGCTTCGTCATGTGCCCCACCCCCCGTACCTCACCCGGGGGAACTGCGATCCCCCGTAATCCCCCCCGAAATGACCTCTGCCTCCATGGCCACTAATGGTCCACATGGGGGGCAGCATCTGAATAGAGCCATATCTGATGCAGGTAGACCCTGGGTTGTTCCTTGCTTGGATCCACCTCCTGGTGCTGGATTTGGGCTCCTGTCTCTTGGTTTACTTCCCACAGTCCAACCTTGACACCAGAAAGGTCATAACTCCGGCTCCCCCCCCTTCCTGTCACAGGACTCAGATGCAACATGGAGTCCCAGACTCAGAGGGACCCAGGGCTGTTAAAATTACAGACCACTGTGCTATGGAAACTGTTTGCCTCTTGCAGTAGGAAAGAGCAAGAGTCCAGCAGCACCTTAAACACTAACAAAATCTGTGGGAGGGGATGAGCTTTCGTGAGTCATGGCTCACTTCTTCAGGTACAGCTAGAATGTGAGTCCATCTGTCCTTACATCTTGGAGAGTGGAGTGATTTCAGAGGCCAAATGACATTAGCAGGAAAATGGCAATCGCAAGTGAATGACAATAGCAGGTATGATTGGATTGCAACTGACGATGAAGCTCAAGACAATGCATCCACCTGGACTGAATCGAGACCTAGGTTTCCTGTCTCATTGCTATTGCTTATTTCTCCACGTCTACTACCCCTCTGCATATCACACCTAATTCAATGGATCTGAAGAAGTGTGCATGCACATGAAAGCTTATACCCAGAATTAAACTTCATTGATCTTAAAGGTGCCACTGGACTCAAACTTTGTTCTGTTTCTTCAAACCAGCACGGCTACCCCACCTGAAAAAGAACTGGTATTTTTTGGATTTGGATATCAAGGAGTGCATAAATACTGGTATTCTGGTTTATTTGGGTCCCAAGTACCAGTTTGGTATTCAGGTTTGGTTCCCCCCCAAGAATTCTGAAATTATTTGGGTCCATTATTCCCTAGGCGGAATATTTATAGGTGGCTGGAGTGGCTGTTTTTTGAGAAAATGACTCCAAAATTGCTGTAGAGTTAGTGCTGCCTGTCAATTTCAGAGCTGCTGAGTTTCAAGTGGATTAGACCAAAGGGGTGCAATTCTATGGGTCTCTGAACAAGGTGTCCCCAGCCATCCTTCATTGTTTCCTATGGGGGGAAAATCCATGCCTTCTCCAGAGCACAGAATAGCCAAACACACAAGAGCACAGGCCAAAAACTTCCCAATGCAAAGAGAACCAACAAGCCAACAGAACCAACATCAAACCGGAAAATCCCAGCATGATCACCGGCCAATAGGGCAAGCCCAACTCATCCAATTTCAAACCAGAGAATCCAAAGAACGAAGTTTGAGTCCAGAGGTACCTTTAAGACCAACAAAGTTTAATTCTGGGTATAAGCTTTCATGTGCGTGCACACTTCTTCAGGTACACACACAAAAGTGGGGGGCCTGCGCACGTGTGTACCCCAAACCACGAATTCACAGCTTGGATTGCAGGCGCATGACACCCCTACTTCTCCCCCAAAGAATTTAAAGGATCCTTTTGAATGCTTTTGGGAAGAAGTTGGGGGGGGCCTTTAAAAAGCAGGGGGCCCTTTAAGGGATGGGCTGGCCCTTTAAGGAAGGGGGCAGAGCTCCCAGTAGCCCCACCATGGCTACAGGCCAGTCCGGATCCTGAAAATATATTTTAAAAATACTGATAAGGTATTTTTTGGTATCTCTGTTTGGAACAGATCTATCCAAGCACACATCCCTACTTGTAAGTATGCATCTGGAACTCCATGGAATATTCAGGCACTTGGGAGAAGGCAATTTAGAGCACAAAAACAGCAGTTGGGGGAAAGGATTATGTGTGTGTGTGTCCCACCTTCTGCCACCACTTCTTCGTCTCTGTGAACAATCACTCCCCTCCAAAGCTGCTTCTCTTCAACAAAAAGTAGCATATGGGAAGGGGCTCTTCCTGTCCTGTACGTTTCCCTGCAACATGCAGTTTACCCTTCATCGCTTCTGCTGCATCTTCTTGCCTTGCCTTGCCTTTCTTCCTCTCTCTTATTTTATTTTAAATCCTTATCACACCACCAGACTATCTTAGTCAAGTTTTCAGCTCTTCCCATAAGGCTTTGCTGCCCGTGCCAGCTAGAACAGCAGGTTTCCTCTGACTCACTCTCAGCAAGTTCCACGCTGTTCCCGCGCTCAGGATGCGGCATGTAGGAGGGGGTGCAGGAGATCACATAGGGTGGAGAGCCATCCACGGACCTCCCACAGGGCCCTAGTCTTAATAAGGGATGCTACCTGGGCCCTTTCATTTAATCACCCAATGAGGATTATTTGAGAGGGCACAGCAGTGGGCTACAAGTGCTTAGCTTTGCACCCCAGTGCCGAAGTCAGCAGGGGACCCCCCCCGCCCTCAAATTGCAGCGATCGCTTGCTTGCTTGCATTTCCTTCTACTGCATCTGCCTGTCTCTCTCCCGTGCTTAGGCAAAAATGTCGATGGGGAAATAGAAACGCCCTGCTTGGGCAAAATGGGAGCTTAAACCTTTCCGTGAGTTTGCTGCCTGCAGACTCATTTCATCCAGTTTGCTAACTATATAAATTTGGGTTACCGTTAAACCCCCCCCCCCCAGCTAAGCTCCCAATTTATATTGACTTCCAGATCAGTGGACAATCTAATATTATTTCATGGAGACACACGCATAGACATTGGCCACCCCTTTCATGTTTGATAGGCTCCATCTCAGTCTTCAGGAATTTTGGGTTACCAACATCAGGTTAGGAAATTCCTGGGGATTAAGGAGTGGAGCCCGGGGAGGGTGGGGTTTAAAAAGGGGAGGGACCTCAGCAGAGTCCACCCTCCAAAGCAGTCATTTGCTCCAAGGGAACTGATCTCTGTGGTCTGTAGATAAGTTGTCATAGTGGGCAATGTTCCCTCTAAGCTCCAGAGTCTTGTGAGCAAAAATTCTACTTTGTGAGCTGCTCGCATTAAAGTTGTGAGCGAGCGATCTGGCTACTGCATAAATTAGTCTGCTCTGGAGCCCTCCTTTCTGAGTGAGGACAAAAATGTGTGAGCCAGAGGCTATAAAACTGTGAGCTAGCTCACACTAACTCAGCTTAGAGGGAACACTGATAGTGGGACCTCTCCAGGCCCCACCTGAAGGTTGTGGAAACAACAGAGAGATCACAGGAAGGATGTAGTCAGTAACAAAAACAACCGTGATGTTGCATTATGAAAATATATTTAGGCTTCAGTTCTGCCGTGAATATATTTCTTCATCCCATTATGAAAACATACATACACACATGATGGAAATGCATATAAACTGTTTCACATAGCAGCCTTTTCAGAGTGTGCTGCATTAATGACACTTGTTTACATATCACTAGAAAGAGAGGAAAACAGTAAACAGTAAAATTGCCAATTTGTATTAACACTCATTCTTGCATAAAAGCTCTATGATGCCTACAGTAATGTTAATACTTACACAGTACTAATCCGTGAGTTAACACGTAACATTCTTTGTTGTTGTTCAGTCGCACAGTCGAGTCCGACTCTTCGCGACCCCATGGACTTGCTCCCGCCAGGCCTTCCTGTCTTCTTCCGTCCTCTGAAGTTTGCTCAATTTCATGTTCGTTGCATCTATGACACTGTCTAACCATCTCATCCTTTGCCGTCCCCGTCTTCTTTGACCTTCAATCTTTCCCAGCATCAGGGTCTTCTCCAGTGAATGCTCC
>NW_015171590.1:113912-115275 GCF_001447785.1 Gekko japonicus | reverse complement strand
GCTGTCGGGTGTGGCCTATTATGCTAATGAGTTCCTGCTGGGCGTGGCCAACTTGGGAGCCAGCCGGAACTCCGTTCCTGTGCGTTCCTGCCCAAAAAGAGCCCTGTCCCCAGATCACTGCCAGGAGGCAGCTAGAGCTTCTATCTTTGGCCACAAGGAGAGGGGCGCCGTGCGGAAACGCCGGTGGATGGGGGCTACTTGAGGGTCTAGCCATAACGACACCGGGGGACCCTTGTAACATCCCAGAGCCCCATCAAAAACTGCGGGAAATTCCTAGCAGACCTCCCCAAAATCCTGAGGTGAGCATTTAGTAACCCCCCCTCCCGACGGTGATACCCAGGGCCTCGAACCAGGCCCGGCCCAGAAGGCTTACAAGGTCCCCCTCGAACCAGGCCTGACCCCCCTGATTGGAATGGGATTTCTCTGGAAATCCACCAAGCTTAAAGGCGAGGGCGGGAGAGGGGGTCCCCCCATTGGGCAAAGTCTGATCAGCGTGTCCACGGATATGATGGACGCTGCTGACCCCGAGTCCACTTCCATGGAGTAGGGGGACCCCTCGATCCGGACTTGCACTTGGATCTTCGGGGTGGCAGACTGGTTGGGGAGGTGTAGTACCTGCAGCGGCTGAGCGGTCAGGTGGTAGAGGTCGGAGGTCTCAGCGGCAGACTCGTGTGCGGATCTTAGATGCACATCCCACTACAACAGAGGATTGTGCAGGGGGTTGGATTAGATGACCCTGGAGGTCTCTTCCAACTCTGTGATTCTAGGAGGATGCGTAGTACTCCAAAGCTAGAATGACCAAAAGATAAACTGGCGTATGCCCCAGCTTGGGAAAATTCACTATATAATTTTTCAATTGTGTTCGAAGATGCAAAGAAAGCTGCATCGCCTTGATTTTTTAAAAAAAATCATATTTCCCCCCCTGTTTTAGAATGGATTTCTAGATGTCCCTGATGTAATGATTCCCCATCTCCCCCTTTTTAAAGGCTTTATAGAGCTCAGCCTTTATGACCAAGTCAGGCTTTTGGAAAGTTGTTGGTTGGAAGTCCTAATGGTGGGCCTGATGTGGAGATCCATCAATCATCCCGGCAAGCTCATCTTTGCTCCGGACCTTGTGCTCGACAGGTGAGAAAATAAGCATCTTTGGGTTTGGTGGGGACGCTCTTTTCTTCTAGTTGAGTTGACTTTCCGTCTGTGGGAGAAGAATCACGCATAACAAAAACAGAAGTACTCAAAAGTCTCCCCCAGTTTTCAATTTGAAGGTCACCTTGTTAAAGGAAAGGCAAGCTTTGCAAGGGATCATGGGAGATGGGGGGGTTATAGGGACTTGTGTGTTAGGGGGGGTGCAAATGGCACCACAGTG
>NW_015171590.1:112122-112328 GCF_001447785.1 Gekko japonicus | reverse complement strand
CCCCAAAATAGCCCTGCCTACATATATGCCAGGAGGCAGCTAGAGCTTCTATCTTTGGCCGCAAGGAGAGGGGCGCCGTGCGGATACGCCGGCGGATGGGGGCTACTTGAGGGTCTAGCCGTAACAACACCGGGGGACCCTTGTAACATCCCAGAGCCCCGTCAAAAAACGCGGGAAATTCCTGGCAGACCTCCCCAAAATCCCGA
>NW_015171590.1:111572-112112 GCF_001447785.1 Gekko japonicus | reverse complement strand
GCGGCTGATTGGTCAGGTGGTACAGGTCGGAGGTCTCAGCGGCAGACTCGTGTGCGGATCTTAGATGCACATCCCACTACAACAGAGGATTGTGCAGGGGGTTGGATTAGATGACCCTGGAGGTCTCTTCCAACTCTATGATTCTAGGAGGATGCGTAGTACTCCAAAGCTAGCATTACCCAAAGATAAACTGGCATATGGCCCAGCTTGGGAAAATTCACTATGTAATTTTTCAATTATGTTCGAAGATGCAAAGGAAGCTGCATCGCCTTGATTTTTTTAAAAAAAATCATATTTCCCCCCCTGTTTTAGAATGGATTTCTAGATGTCCCTGATGTAATGATTCCCCATCTCCCCCTTTTTAAAGGCTTTATAGAGCTCAGCCTTTATGACCAAGTCAGGCTTTTGGAAAGTTGTTGGTTGGAAGTCCTAATGGTGGGCCTGATGTGGAGATCCATCAATCATCCCGGCAAGCTCATCTTTGCTCCGGACCTTGTGCTCGACAGGTGAGAAAATAAGCATCTTTGGGTTTGGTGGGGA
>NW_015171590.1:96623-111562 GCF_001447785.1 Gekko japonicus | reverse complement strand
TCTAGTTGAGTTGACTTTCCGTCTGTGGGAGAAGAATCACGCATAACAAAAACAGAAGTACTCAAAAGTCTCCCCCAGTTTTCAATTTGAAGGTAACCTTGTTAAAGGAAAGGCAACCTTTGCAAGGGATCATGGGAGATGGGGGAGTTATAGGGACTTGTGTGTTGGGGGGGTGGCAAATGGCACCACAGTGTGATGACACCACTTTCAGTGTGACCTACATGCAACATCACCATGCTAGGGTCACCTCCAGCATTCTAGAGCGTCACTCAGCATGTGGCCACTGTGTGACATAGACCCCTGGACTGGACGGGCCATTGGCCTGATCCAACATGGCTGCTCTTATGTTCTTATGTCTGGGGCAGTGATGTTCTGTCTTCTTGGTGCTTGGGAGGCAACACTGGGAGGGCTTCTGGAGTTTTGGCCCCACTGGTGGACCTCCTGATGGCACTGGGGTTTGGCCACTGTGTGACAAAGAGTGTTGGATGGGCCATTGACCTGATCCAGCATGGCTTCTCTTATATTCTTGCGTCTGTGGCAATGATGTTCTGTCTTCTTAGTGCCTGGGGGGGGGGCCCAATGGGAGGACGTCTGGAGTTCTGGTCTCGCTGGTGGACCTCCTGGTGGCCCCTGGGTTTTGGCCACTGTGCAACACAGAGTGTTGGATTAGATGGGCCATTGGCCTGATCCAACATGACTTATCTTATGTTCTTATGTCTGGGGCAGTGATGCTCTGTCTTCTTGGAGCTTGGGGGGCCACAGTGGGGGGGGGGCTTCTGGAGTTCTGGCCCCACTGGTGGACCTCCTGGTGGCACCTGGGCTTTGGCCACTGTGTGACACAGAGCGTTGGACTGGATGGGCCTTTGGCCTGATCCAACATTGGCATCTCTTATGTTCTCTTACATCTTCTTGTGATAGCATCACTTCCAGGTTGTGCTGGAAGTGATTGTCATTACACTGGGGTCATCAATCACCCCCACCATTTCACCTGACATTTTCCTCCCACCACCCAGGTGAGTGGCAGCAGCCAACAGCAGTTGGGGGTGGGGATTCTAGGTGGGGTTAGGGGACCCTAGGCATGTATGGTGAATAGTGGCATGCCAGAAGCATTGTGCACAGCATGGAAGTACCATCCTAAATTCAGAGATGCTGTTGATCTAGGCCATGCAGGAGCCCAGATACAGGACCTTGTGGACCTGGAATGGTTACTTCAGAGGTCCTTCTGACCCTTTCCCAAGTATGTGCTAGGAACTCCGCCCCATTGGTTGGTGCCATATTGTGCAGGTGTGTAGTGTTGCTGCTCAGAGAGCCAGTTTGGTGTAGTGGTTAAGAGTGGCGGAATCTAATCTGGAGAACTGGTTTTGATTCCCCCTCTCCTCCACATGCAGCCAGCTGGGTGACCTTGGGTCAGTCACAGCTCTCTCAGAGCTTTCTCAGGCCCATCTACCTCATACGGTGTCTGTTATGGGGAGAGGAAGGGAAGGCGATTGTAAGCCGCTCCGTGTGGGTAGTGAAAGGTAGGGTATAAAACCAATTCTCCTTCTCCTCCTCCTCCCAGCACCTGGTTTTCAGACACGCACTGCTTCTGAACATGGAGGTTTCATCTAGTCATCATGGTGAACAGCCATTTGATGGGCCTATCCTCTGTCAATTTGTCGAATCCTCTTTTACAGCCAGTAGCCCTCCCCAGGCCTGTAGCTACAGTGGGGCCTCTCAAGGCTAGGCCCCCTTAATTAAAAGCCCTGCCCCACAAATAGCCATGCCAGAAATCTTATTTTTGCATGTTTCCCAAAGGCTCATGGGAATACTTTTGAAAGACTCACCGTGACCTAGGTGGTGTACAGCAAGACTGGGCTAGCAGAAAGGGGGATTGTTAATGTATTGAAGGTGCCATTCTTCAGTGCCCTTCTTAGCTTTCTTGCCCTGTGGAAGGGAACTCAAAAGGCATTTAAATGCCTTCTGAAGGCAATGAAATGTTCTCTGAGCTGTTTCCCCCCCTAAGAACTGATGCGCTTGCTGTCCTTGCTGTCCTTGTCCTTGAAAAGAAGGGCTAGAAACAGTAAAAATTGTATGCGTGTATGACATTCGTTAACAGGGTCATCTTACATCCAGGGTTGTCTTCCTTTTGAGTACCTACAGTAGTTATTGGCCCTGCGCCTAAAGGGCAGCAGAGGAGAAGAGACTGATCAAGAAAGGACCTTGAAGAAGCACCAGTGTTAGATCTAGAGAAGGTGTTGTATCTGGAGGAGAAAAATGCATACATAAGAGCGCATCAGGTTATGTGTGCTGAAGGATAAGATGCGTGGGGGGGAGAAGAACTTCAACGGTGAGAGCAAGGATTTTGTGTTACCCCTACCCAGGGGTCATTTTGTAGAAAAAGAGGTGCAGGAGCTCATTAGCATAACACATCAGCATAACTTATTTGCATATGCCACACCCCCTGACATCACCGGAAGTGTGTCAGAAGGCAACACCCACTGCTCAGGCTCCACTGGACTGTTTTGGATTGCTAGCTATTGGGGGGGCCTTTGGCCTGATCCAACATTGGCATCTCTTATGTTCTTATGTTACCTGAATAAAACTTGGTCTTAAAGATGCCACTGGACTGTTTTGGACCAGGGGGCTGGGGGGAGCTCTGCAGCTTACCTGGCTGCTTCTTGCTCTTACTGAGGGCTGCTGGGAGCAGGGGGTGGGGCTTGTTGCATGTGCCCGCCCCCCGGGCTCTTTACTGCCGGAGCTCCGCTCCTGCGCGCTCCTGCAGGAAATGACCCCTGCCCCTACCTATAAATAAAATCACCATGAAAGCCTACCCCCCCTCCCCAAAGAAGAATACCTACCAGAGCACAAAGTGATATTCTGGAGGATAAAAGTATTCTTGCGTTTTGCAGTAATCTTCTGCCTGTGTTCAAAAACTAGGGACGAGGGGAAGTGCGTGGAAGGGATTTTGGAGATCTTCGACATGCTCTTGGCGACGACTTCAAGGTTTCGCGAGCTGAAGCTGCAGCACAAAGAATATCTGTGCGTCAAGGCCATGATCCTCCTCAATTCCAGTGAGTAGACGATTCATTCGTGTCAAGCTGTGCTTATTATTTAGACAACAGTTGGGCGGCGAAGACGGGTAGAAATATTACGGAACACAAGAGCCATTAAAGGGGAATGAAATGCGGCATGGAAAGTGCTTTTCCTTCCTCACTTGATAATGGCTTTATGATTGATACAGAGAAAGAGCACCCAGGTCGCCGCACTGTTACCGGCGCTCTGTATTTTTATACCCTCCAAAAGGTAATAATCCAACGTAAAGGGCTCTTGATAAAACTGTGCACATGACCTCAAGATTTCTGCACGATTTTCAACTACCCTCCTGCTCACCCACACAGACATGAGTTTGTTAAGTTATCAACTTTTTGAAAATGGCTCTGATCCTGTGCTTTTCACGATCTGAGGAGCCAAGAGATGCCTGGATTAAAAAGAAGGTTGGATGCGGTTTTAATGCAGAATTGCTTGGAGGACACCACGTTGAACATGAGTTAAAAGGAGAGGGCAGAAATCTTGAGGTCTTTTTTTCTTCTAGAAAATAGTATTACATTTAAGGATGTGTCACTGAAGAAGAGAAGAAGAGATTGGATTTCTGCCCCGCCCTTCAGTACCCGAAGGAGTCTCAGAGCGGCTTACAATCCCTTTCCCTTCCCGTCCCCACAACAGGCACCCTGTGAGGCAGGTGGGGCTGAGAGAGCTCTTTCGAGGACTGCTCTTGAGAGAACAGCTCTGAAAGACCTTACGATAGGAAAAAATGAGCTCACTGAAGGAAACCACTATTCTATCCTTATGTAAAGTACATTTCATAAATGTAGGCAAAGCCAAAACAGTGTCAAGAATATTTGCATCAAGATTTTGTATTGTACTCATACCATTATCTACTGGCTTTGCCTACATTTATGAAATGTACTTTACATAAGGATGATTATTGTCTAGTATAAGAAATTTGCATTATAAACATTATAAAAAAGTATAACCAAGTGTGTGAAAGTTATAGAATAGTGGTTTTCTTCGGTGAGTTCATTTTTTCCTATTGTATTCACACCGAAGCCTGTCTTATTCTTGACACATTAACCTGAAAGAACTTACGACTGACCCAAGGTCACGCCAGCAGCTGCATGTGGAAGAGTGGGGGAATCAAACCCAGTTCTCCCAGATCAGAGTTCACACTCCTAACCACGACACCAAACTGGCAACCAAGATCAAGATAATTCATACCATAATATTCCCTATTACTCTGTATGTGCATGAAAGTGCATGAAAGTTAGACAATGAAGCAAGCTGACATGAGGAATGTTAATTCCTTTAAAATGCAGGGTCGGAGGAGTCTTTTACAGATACTATGGACCAACCAAAAGGCAAATAAATGGGTTCTAGATCAAATCTAGATCAAATCTCCCCAGAACCTAAAATGAGCAAACTGAGGCTATATATTAGCTGCTGTAGATTTCCCGGGTTCCGTGGCCATGGTCTCGGCATTGTAGGACCTGACGTTTTGCCAGTGGCTGTGACCGGCATCCTCAGAGGTACAACACAGAAAGACGGAATACTCTCTGTGTCAAGAGAGAGTACTCCTTGACACAGAGAGTACTCCGTCTTTCTGCGTTGTACCTCTGAGGATGCCAGTCACAGCTACTGGTGAAACGTCAGGTCCTACAATGGCCAGACAACCCGGGAAATCTACAAAAAGCTAATGGACTCCGGCTGTGAAAGCCTTCGACAACATATCGAGGCTATATACTTTGGTCACATTCTGAGAAGGCAAGAACCACTGGAAAAGACAATCGTGCTGGGAAAAGTTGAAGGTAGCAGGAAGAGATGAGGACCCGCCATGAGATGGATCGACTCAATCAAGGAAGTAGAGTGCCACAGATTCCTTTCTCCGAAGAAGCCCTCTTCTCCAGGGGAACTGATCCCCGACGTCTGGAGATCTAGGGTACCCGCGAGAGACCTCCAGGCTCCACCTGAAGCTTTGCAGTCCTATCTGTAGGATAGCTCTTAACTCCTTAGAGCTTTAGCAAGTTCAACTGATCACCGACGTCTGGAGATCTAGGGTACCCGCGAGAGACCTCCAGGCTCCCCCTGAAGCTCTGCAGTCCTATCTGCAGCATAGCTCTTAACGCCTTAGAGCTTTAGCAAGTTCAGTCCGTGAGCACCCAGCATTCTTAGGGCTGCCAACCTCCAGGTGGCGGCTGGAGTTCGCCCGCTATTACAACTGATCAAGGCCCTGGGTTTTGACAACAAGCAAGGTAAACAGAATAACAAGCAAAAGGTGGGTGTGGCTGGATGACCACACTTCTGGTAACATGGGGGTGCGGCCTAATGTGCTAATGAGCTGTGCTGTCAGGGGTGTGGCCCAATATGCTAATGAGTTCCTGCTGTTGGGTGTGGCCTATTATGCTAATGAGTTCCTGCTGGGCTTTTTCTACAAAAAGAGCCCTGGTTCAGTCCATGAGCACCCAGCATTCTGATAGGGTTGCCAACCTCCAGGTGGCGGCTGGAGTTCGCCCACTATTACAACTGCATCTCCAGGCACCAGAGATCAGTTCACCTGATGGCCGCTTTGGAAGGTGGACTCTGTGGCGTTATACCCCCCATTGAGCTCCCTCTCCTCCCCAAACCCCGCCCTCCTCAGACTCCACCCCAAAAAGCTCAGTGTATTTCCCAACTTGGAGCGAGGAACCCTAAGCATAGTTGATAATAGGTACAGCATAAGGCAAACGCGAGTACAAGGAATGGGAAAGTGAAAAGTAAGGTTGCCAGGTCTGCCCTCACCACGGGCAGGGGATGGGGGGTAGGGTTGCCAGATCCAGGCTGGGGAACTCCTGGAGATTTGGGGATGGAGCCTGGGGAGGGCAGAGACCTCAGTGGGGTACCGTGCCACAGAGTCCACCCCCCAAAGCAGCCATTTTCTCCAGGGGAACTGACCTCTGTAGTCTGGAGAAGAGCTGTCATTCCAGGGGATCTCCAGGCCCCACCTGGAGGATGGCATCCCTAAGGATAGGGAATGGGGATAACGCCTCGCAAGATAGAGTACATTTCCTAGGAAACTCAGGCCGCTGATCTCATGACCTCCTTCAGCCAATCGCGACAGCATCCCTGAAGAGCCTTCTGGAAATGGAACAAATCCCCACCTCTCATCTGGTTCCAGCTGAACCCCCTGAGCTAATTAGTAGGCCTGATGGAACGACCTTGGCGAACTGGGGGGGGGGCATTCCCAGCACCTGTTGTTAGCTGAACAGAACAGAGGGGGGAAATATCCTGCAAGCGGAATTTTACTCAGACATGGGGACCTCTTGACAGGGACTCACTGAGTTCTCAGTAGCCAAACGCTTGAGTCAGGCCTCTCTCTCTCTCTCTCTCTCTCTTTTTGCCTGGCTTGCAGAATTGCAAATCTGGCTGTCCCACTGCGGCCCCGTTAGAGCTGCGTCTTCATCTTACGCCTCTCAAAGGCAGCTGTTAAGCTCCAGTTCTCCGCCAGCATTCCTGTCCTTCTTGGAGGTTCTCGTTTTTCACCCCGGAAAGGTCAAGGTGCTCAGTGAAAATCTGAAGCCTCACACACCAGAAGGTTTTCATAAGCGCCTGGATTTGCCAACTGAGCAGCAAAATACAGGCTGGCCTGCTCCTCTGCCGTTAACAACTTGCTGTCCAGAAATCAGCAGCTGGCGTCTTTCACACAGTGAAGATAACTATCGGCACCTTTTAGTGGCATAGCTACAGTGGCAGTCTGAGATGTTGGTAAATCTATATGAGACATTCCTTCTTTTCCCCATAGCTCAGGGTGGCTTGCATGGTTCTTCCTCCACTTTTCAGGTATCATGACGACCCTGCAAAGTAGGTTAGGCAGAAATAGAGTGATTGGCTCAATGTTACCCATTGAGCCCCAGATAGGGTTGCCAGGTCTGGGTTGGGAAATATGTGCTGTTTTGGGGTGGAGCCTGGGGAGGACAAGGACCTCGGTGGCGTACAATGCCATAGAGTCCACCCTCCAAAGCAGCCATTTTCTCCAAGGGAACTGACCGATGGAGCCTGGAGATGAATTGTAATAGTGGGAGATCTCCAGGTTCCACCTGGAGACTGGCAACCCTAGCTACAGGACTGAGTGACACGCTGGCACCAGGTTTCCCCAGTCCTGGTTCATACATTTGTATACAGTTGAAGAATGCAGGGGTGGTGCCAAAAATAGAATTCTTATTGTTTATTATTTGCCTTCTTAAAAAAACTATGTTATGCCTCCTGTCCTCCCAGGTTAGGGTGTCCAAGGCAGTGAACAATCAAAAACATTAAAACCAACTTTAAAAATGTATATACATACATACATACTAGGGGTGAGTATGAACCGTGGAAATGGTGATTCATGGTTCATTTGATTTTTATAAAGGTAATAGCACTGTTAGGAGCTGCGGTGTCTCAAGTGGTTAAGACGCTGAACTGCAGGCTGTGGAAGGTCAGTAGTTCAGCAGTTCGAGACCCGGGTGCCACATGACGGAGTGAGCTCCCATCTCTAGTTCCAGCTCCTGCCAACCTAGCAGTTCGAAAGCAAGAAATTGCAAGTAGATAAATAGGGACCACTTCGGTGGGAAGGTAACAGCGTTCCGTGCGCCTTGGTGTTTAGTCATGCCGGCCACATGACCACGGAAACGTCTTCGGACAGCGCTGGCTCTTCGGCTTTGAAACGGAGATGAGCACCGCAACCCTAGAGTTGGATTCTACTGGCTTTCGAGCAAGGGAACCTTTACCTTTACGTTTTAATAGCACTGTTATATAATGGAATGGTTTGGGAAGGTACTTTAATAAAGGGGACAAGACCGTAGTTTGTGCTTCTTTGTATGGTGTGAACTGTCTTGTTTATTGTATGTGTTATCCTGCTCTTACTGCATTGGTTTCTACTTCTATTATTCCGTTTTCTGCATTATTTGACATATTATGTCATAATCCTAGTCTTATTGCATTGCTTATTAGATGTCTCACACTGCTTGATTGCATTACTTTATCCCATATACCTGCCTAAAGTCTCAGTTTATCTATAAAATAAATAAATGTGCCAATTAATTAACATAATTTTTTTTAAAAAAAATGTTGGACATTTCTAATGCCACTTTTCTCTCCGACAAGATCCAAAGTGGCGTATGGAAATTGCCTGAATAGCTAATTTAAACACTATAATTCAAATTAAAACAGACAAAGAAAATGAGCGCTCATGGGTTCTGTTGAACTGGGCAGGATAAGGCAGGCCCCAGGTTGAAGTCACAGGCCAAGAGCCCTTTGGCTTGCACCTCTAGCTACTCCAAGGCTTAAGTACCTGCAAGGACAGGAAAATCAGGCCACTTAGATGGTACTCAGTGGCCTTTGGCTTGCACCTCTAGCTACTCCAAGGCTTAAGTACCTGCAAGGACAGGAAAACCAGGCCACCCAGATGGTACTCAGTGGCCGCGACCAAGCTGACAGGATCTTCCTGACTTCCCTTGCCATGAGCTTCATGGGCATTATTCACAGGTTTCTAAATAATTCACAGGTTTCTAAATTCTCCTAAATGAGAAGCAACTCTAATATTCTGTTTCCCTTGTTTAGACATGTTCCCGCTGTCATCCGCAGCTGAAGAACCGGAAAGCAACAAGAAGCTGCACCATCTGCTGAATACCGTCACGGATGCTTTAGTGTGGGTCATTGGGAAAAGTGGGATCCCGCTGCCCCAGCAGACCACTCGCCTGGCCAACCTGCTGATGCTGCTTTCCCATGTCCGGCATGCAAGGTAAGGCCATTCCAGACAGCGAACACCTGAAGCTGCCTTCTACTGAATCAGACCCTCAGTCCATCAAGGTCACCAACGTCTACTCAGACTGGCAGCGGCTCTCCAGGGTCTCGGGTGGAGGTCTTCCCCATCACATCCTACCTGGTCCTTGCAACTGGAGATGCTGGGGATTGAACCTGGGACCTTCTGCACGTAGAGCAGAGGCGGTTCCACTGAGCCACAGATAGGGTTGCCAGGTCCTTACCTGCTGCTGGTGGGGGGATTTGGGGGGGCGTTCCAGGGATGTTGTCAATGTGATGACATCACTTCCAGAAGTGACGTCATCACGTTGATGACATCAGGGTGACACTCTACTCTTTGGGCAGAACTCTATGGTAAAAATGGCTACAAACCATAGACTTTTGCCCACAAAGTAGAGTGTTGCTCCTGACATCGCCGACATGATGATGTCTCTTCTGGGAAGTGACATCATCACCTTTATTTATTTCATTAAATTTATGATTCGCCTTATCCCCACAAATGTCGGGCTCTAGGGGATGGACAAATTAGAAATAATTAAAACCATAAAACTTTGTTGTTCAGTCGCACAGTCGAGTCCGACTCTTTGCGACCCCATGGACCAGCTCCCGCCAGGCCCTCCGGTCTTCTGCTGTCCTCTGAAGTTGGCTCAATTTCATGTTCGTTGCATCGATGACACTGTCCAACCATCTCATCCTTTGCCGTCCCCGTCTTCTTTGACCTTCAGTCTTTCCCAGCATCAGGGTCCTCTCCAGGGACGGCTCCCTTCTCATTTGGTGGCCAAAGTATTTGAGCTTCAGCTTCAGTATCTGGCCTTCCAGGGAACAGTCAGGGTTGATTTCTTTTTTTGTTGTTGTTCAGTCACACAGTCGAGTCCGACTCTTCGCGACCCCATGGACCAGATCACGCCAGGCCTTCCGGTCTTCCGCCGTCCTCTGAAGTTTGCTCAACTTCATGTTCGTTGCATCTATGACACTGTCTAACCATCTCATCCTTTGCCATCCCCGTCTTCTTTGACCTTCAATCTTTCCCAGCATCAGGGTCTTCTCCAGTGAGTGCTTCCTTCTCATTGGTTGGCCAAAGTATTTGAGCTTCAGTTTCATTATCTGGCCTTCCAGGGGACAGTCAGGGTTGATTTCTTTGAGGATTGACTGATTTGATCTTCTTGCAGTCCAAGGGACTCTCAAGAGTCTTCTCCAGCACCATAGTTCAAAAGAATCTATTCTTCGGCGCTCGGCCTTCCTTATAGTCCAACTCTCGCAGCCATACATGACTACTGGGAATACCATTGCTTTGACCATGCGGACTTTTGTTGGCAGGGTGATGTCTCTACTTTTTATCATGCTGTTTAGGTTCGCCATCGCTTTCCTCCCAAGGAGCAGACCATAAAACTCTCTCCGACGTATTATACACAGTTAAAACAAGTGGCAAATTTATGTTTTGTAGTTCCCTCCCGGTCCTGGATTGTGAGTGTTTTGTGGGCACAGGGAGGGAATAACTCGAAAGGAATAGGAGATTCGGGTAGGGCAGGGCGCCAGCCGTGATGGAAACCGTCACTGTCCTCAACCGAATGCCTACTGGAACATTGCTGCCTTACAGGCCCTGTGGAATCGCATAAGGTCCCACAGGGCCCTGATGTCATTTGGCTGAGGGACGTCTTTTTTTGGGCGGGGTTCCCCCGAAAGCCAGCTGGCCAGCAGCAGGCCCGATCCCGCAAGAGCAGGGGATCCCCCGCTCCCCACCTGGGGGCTGGCAAGCATAGCCACAGACCCTCCAGTGGTCGACATTTAACCCTGAAAGCTTGTTAGCATTTCTAATGATGGCTGCAGAAGCATGCTAGATTTCTCATCTGCTCTCGTTTTGGATGCTTGTTTCCCTGTTTGCTTGCCCGTGGTTTCTTAGAGATTCATGTGAGCCGTTGTGTGCATTCCGTCCATCACATAGATCGCTCCACATTGCTAGAAGATTAAGGAACCCGTCCTAATTAATAATAATTATCACATGGCAGTGTGTGTAGCATAGCCAGGAGATCCTAAGATTGTCCGGAAGCCGCCATTTCTAGCTCTTTTAGCATCATGCACCACTAGGTGGCAAGCTAGACTTTCTTTTAAGGTAAGGGACTTCTCAGAGATGGTTTGACCTTGTCTGCCTCTGTGTCACGACCGTGGTATTCCTTGGTGGTCGCCCATTCAAATACTAGCCGGGGCTGACCCTGCTTAGCGTCCGACTGGTATGTGGGGTTGTGCAATTCGAGATCTAGGCAAGTTCTTGGGAACTGCAGAGGTATCTTCGCAAGATTCTTGCTGTTCCAAGCAACACTGTCTTCCGGAGCTGGGCTGGTGTTGTTTGCTCAGTGCTCACAATGTCCAGGTGTTTACTGGGGCTTCTAGGCACTGCTCCAAGGGCTCCAAGTGACCACTGGCACGATGATGAATTCATGATCGATAATCATTACTGTTAACAATATTTATTTATTTATTTATTAGACTTATATCCCGCCCTTCCACATGAGCTCAGGGCGGCCAACAAGAGGCAAATGCCATTAGGGTTGCCAAGTCCGTCTTCCACCCCCAGCGGGGGACTTTGGGGGCGTTCCTGGAGGGGGCGGGGCATCCCCGACGTGATGATGTCACGTTGGGGACGTCCGTCCCCCCTGCCCGCGCGCCAGATCTCCAGAAACGGTAGTTCCCTGCACTTAAAGGAGCCGGCGTTTCCCTTTTAAGTGCAGGAGCCAGCGTTTCCCCTTTAAGAGCAGCCACATTTCCCTTTTAAGTGCATGAAGCTGGCATTTCCCTGCAAGCCTGATCTCAAGCGGAGATCAGGCTTGGGAGGAAACATGGGTTCCACACACTTAAAGGGAGAGAGAGGGGTGTTGGGGGTGGGTGTGTGGGCTCAGGGAGGCTAACACAAGGGCACACATGCCAATATAAAAACATAGTAAAACAGACTAAAACAATATTTCTGATATACAAATAAAGTGTTTCAAGCTAATCATGATCTTCAGTTTAAAGATGGTGGGGATGGTATCCAGAATCAGGTCTTAAACTCAGTGGCACCCACACATCGTAGTACCGCAGTGTGATCGATCTCAGGGCCACTCCTGCACCCCGTTGTTCCAAGATCGTTGTTGTTGGTGGTAGTGGTGGCTCCTACTCATAAGCCTGGTGGAAGAGCTCCATCTTGCAGGCCCTGTGGAACTGAATAAGGTCCCACAGGGCCCTGATCTCCTCCGGGAGCTCGTTCCACCAGATAGGAGCCGCCACCGAAAAAGCCCTGGCCCTAGTATGATGATAATAGTTAATAATGACGGAGATAGATTCTCCAAAGTATAACTTTTTACATTTTCTTCGGGCAGCTACATTTCCATCACATACCTGTCTGCAAAAAAGAAGAAGATTTCTGCTTTTCATCCAATCTGCCTAGGGTTGCCAAATGTTTTTTGGCCGGGAGTGGGGGGCTCCCGGCCAGCGTCTTAGGCAGGCGTGCATCACCCGGAAGTGACGTTGCACGCTGGGGGCGGGGCCACGCAATTTGAGGGGAAAACTCTTTGTTTTCCCCTCAAATGGCGTGGCCCCGCCCCCAGCGTGCAACGTCACTTCCGGGTGACGCGCATGCGGGGGTGGGGTTTCCCCCAGGCCCCGATTCCGCGGGAGCGGAAATCGGGGCTCGAAAGCGGGGGGAATTCCGCCCCCCAGGGGCATTTGGCAGCCCTAGATCTGCCTATCTGGACTGGGCACGTCCTGCATTGCAGAACTACATTTAGGGGCCTATGGAGGGCATCCCTTTTGCATTTAATTCCAACCAAGGGTTTCTTGGAAACTTCTTGTAAGATGCCTGCTCTCTTTCTCCTCAATAATGCCAAAGACAAGAGGGAACCCTTTGTGTACAGAATAGCCACAAATAACACCCACCAACGGAAGACCATCCACAACCCACAACAATACATACTCAGTTTTGAGTATATATTGTTGTGAATTGTGGATGGTCTTCCCTTGGTGGGTGTTATTTGTGGCTCTTTCTCCTTGAAGCAATCAAGCTTCATTGAGAACTTTGGCTTAGAAAACCCAAGGCCTAGTTCAGGGGGCTGCCATACGGCCGCAAGGCCAACAATTGTATTCTTCAAGCCGTCCTTGATTTTGGAGAGGGATTCCATCCAACCCAGCCCCACCCCGTAACTTTTCTTGCCCAGAAAAGCTTCCAGATAACTTCAGCGCCTGTAAGATTACACTGCAAGTTATGTGTAATATTTACAAGGTTTCTTTATTCTTTGCTGCATAAACAATGGGCTCCAAGGCCAAGTCCCCTGACCGCACTTTTTTTGTTGCTTTCCCCCCCTTCTTCTTCTGTCTCTGCCTTACTTCTTTCCTATCATGCTTAGGTTGCCAGCTCCAGGTTGGGAAATTCCCGGAGATCTTTGAGGTGGAGCCTGGGGAGGGAAGGGTTTGGGGAGGGGAGGGACTTCATAGGCCTTTCAGGTCTGGGTCGGGGAATACCTGGAGATCTTGGGGGTGGAGCCTGAGGAGGGTGGGGTTTGGGGCATAATGCCATAGAGTCCCACTTCTAGAGCAGCCATTTTCCCCAGGTGAACCGACCTCTGCCACCTGGAGATCAACTGTAATAGTGGGAGATCTCCAGCCGCCACCTGGAGGTTGTAAGAAGAAGAGATTGGATTTATACCCCGCCCTTCACTACCCAAGGGAGTCTCAGAGCGGCTTCCAAACTCCTTTCCCTTCCCCTCCCCACAACAGACACCCTGTGAGGTAGGTGAGGCTGAGAGACCTGAGTTGCCGCATGATGGAGTGAGCTCCCGTCTCTAGTTCCAGCTCCTGCCAACCTAGCAGTTCGAAAGCAAGAAATTGCAAGTAGATAAATAGGTACCACTTCGGTGGGAAGGGAGCAGCGTTCCGTGCACCTCGGTGTTTAGTCACGCCGGCCACATGACCACGGAAACGTCTTCGGACAGCGCTGGCTCTTCGGCTTTGAAACGGAGATGAGCACCGCAACCCTAGAGTCGGACTCGACTGGCTTTCGAGCAAGGGAACCTTTACCTTTACCTTTTACCCCCCCCCCTAATTAAATGAAAACAACTGTTGACCTGATAACCTTAGCTTGTTATTTAGTTTTGTCTTTGCATATCTTAAAAATCTTCATTGTGTTACATGTTAATTTACTGTTCAGCCTCTGTCTATAAGTTTGAACACTTACCTTCTGTTCTTCCAGTGTTATCTGAAAAAGTGTGCGTGCACACAAAAGCTCATACCTTAAATAAACCTTTGTTAGTCTTAAAAGCAGGGCTGTTTTTGGGCAGGAACGCACAAGAACGGAGTTCCGGCTGGCTCCCGAGTTGGCCACGCCCAGCAGGAACTCATTAGCATAAGAGGCCACACCTAACAACAGAAAATCATTAGGATTGGCTACAGTAGGGGTGTGTGGCCTAACATGCAAAGGAGCTCCTGCTACCAAAAAAGCCCTGGGTTTTGACAGCAGACACTGGCCACTGTGTGACACAGAGTGTTGGACTGGATGGGCCTTTGGCCTGATCCAACATTGGTGTCTCTTATGTTCTTATGTTAAACTAGCAGTAAAGCCCGTTGTGAAAGCAATACAACGAAATCTAGAAAGAGGCTCTGGGGCAGTGCTCTGGCTTTGGGCAAACAGTGTCATTTTGCTGTGGTGACCTCAGCAGGGTATAATGACAGAGTCCACTGTTTTCTCCAGAGGAACTGATCTCTGCTACCTGAAGAGCAGTTGTAATTGTGAGTGATCTGTAGCCCTCACCTGGAGATTGGCAGCAATTGTTACCCAGTACAAAATGGCTGGTTTGGAGGGTGTAGTCTATGGCATTCTACCTGTCTGAGGTCCCACCCCACTGCAAACCCCCCCCTCTCCAGGCTCCAGGAGGCAGAAGCCGCCGGTCACCCGCTCCCTTCCCCTCCCCCCCCACCGACTCCTGGGCCGGCAACTGAAGGCCAGGTCCCTTCCCCCCACTCACTCCAGGGCCAGCAACGGGATGCAGAGGCCTCTGGCCACCGCTGCTGTTCCCCCACCCCCTCCCACCCTCACCCACTACTGTTTACCTTACCACCATCCAGCCTATGCGTTCGTTACACACCACATCTTTCTAGATCCCGTT
>NW_015171590.1:96273-96418 GCF_001447785.1 Gekko japonicus | reverse complement strand
CACATCGTATAAAGAAAACATTTTGAAAATGTGCTATAGGTGGCATTGGAATGGAGTGGCCCCCCGACTCCAGACCCACCCCCGCGGCCACTCCAGCCGGGCGACGGAGGCATTGGCCTTCCATCGCCCGCCTCGCCCCCATCTC
>NW_015171590.1:87916-94555 GCF_001447785.1 Gekko japonicus | reverse complement strand
GACCACACTTCTGGTAACATGGGGGTGTGGCCTAATATGCTAATGAGATGTGTTGTCAGGGGTGTGGCCTAATATGCTAATGAGTTCCTGCTGTTGGGTGTGGCCTATTATGCTAATGAGTTCCTGCTGGGCTTTTTCTACAAAAAGAGCCCAAAGTGCCACTGGACTCTACATGTGGAATAAGCTTTGTTAGTCTTTAAGGTGCTACCGCACTTCTGTTTAGCTTTGCTGAAAACAGCGCGCCCTCTGACCCCAGCCGTGAGTTCCATGTGCTCTCCGGAGCATCAGTAAATGTGCCTTTTAAGCACCCCCTCCACCCCAGCATCACTTTGTGACCTCTGTTTCCCCCCCCCCTTTCGCAGCAACAAAGGGATGGAGCACCTGCTGAGTATGAAGTGCAAAAACGTCGTGCCCGTCTACGATTTGCTTCTGGAGATGCTGAATGCTCACACCGTCCGAAGTCACCGGAAAACGGCCGTCTCCCCGCTCGAGCACAACCACTCAGAGCCCACAGAGACTTCCGACGGAATGCCGCAGTGATCGCCCTGACGACGCCCACGTTCCCCGGGGAGTGCAAAGCAAATCGACTGAGATTAAAACAGGATGGTTCTTCGTAGCTGTTTTTGAAGAGGGAAGAGACCAATCTTGATTTCGTTCCCAAAATTAATCATTATTCCCCCCCCCCTTTTGAGACAATATTGCTGACCGTTTTTGACTGGAGTACGTCAACTGAAACTTCCTTGGGGGAAATCTTGTGGTCTGAGGAGAAGAACGACTCGCCGATGGCTGTGGTTTCATCCAACGCCGTACTTTTCGGAGTGCCTTCTAGAGAGGAGACTGTTGCAACGCCTTAGGAACTTCTGTTACGATTATTAAAACATTTACATCCCGACCTTTCCTCGTGGTTCAAGGCAGCTGACATTTCCAGTCAAAACCAGAATAAAATAACAAACCTCAAATCGTCCTCCTCTCCAAAGATGCCTCCCGTTCTACTCCCCCCTTCAAAGCCCTGGCAGACAGGCAGGCCTCACAGCGCCTCCCGAACATCTCCAGGGAGGGGGGCCCCCCTCGCCACTTCAGGGACCCCACTCCACAGAGCTGGAGCCATGATGGGAAAGGCCCGGGCTCTGGTCAAGGCCCGGGCTCTGGTCAAGGCCAGCGGGACCATCCTAAGTGGTAGGA
Source organism: Gekko japonicus (assembly GCF_001447785.1). Taxonomy (NCBI): domain Eukaryota; kingdom Metazoa; phylum Chordata; class Lepidosauria; order Squamata; family Gekkonidae; genus Gekko; species Gekko japonicus. The sequence goes on along the minus strand of NW_015171590.1, from coordinate 93,373 downwards.
TAGCCCACAGATGGCTGTCTGATAACCGTAGTTGGGCACACACATGGACATATAGAAGTAGCGGATTTGGGGGGTGGAGCCTGAGAAGGGGAGGGTTTGGGGAGGGGAGGGACTTCAGTGGGGTGAAACACCACTGAATCCACCTTCCGCAGTGGCCATTTTCTCCGGGTGAACCGATCTCTGTTGCCTGGGGATCGGTTGTAATAGCAGGAGGTCTCCAGCCACCCCCTGGGGGTGATCATGGACAGCGAGATCATGGGCAGGACACACACAATAACGGAAGCAACCGTCATGTTATATTATGAAAATACGGTATATCTAGACTACTATTCTGTAGTGAATCATATTTCTTCATCACCTTATAAAAATATACACATACACACAACGGGGATTGCATATGATACCGTTTCACATAGCCGCTTTTTCTAAGTGTGCTGCGTAAATGCCATTAGAATACCCAGAAGAGATCAGGGCCCTGCGGGACTATACTATGCACCTTTTACAGTTCCGCAGGGCCTGCAACACGGAGCTCTTCCACCAGGCTTTCGATTAAGAGCTGCGTGTGACATCCGAGAAGAGACCCTGTGCCCTGGCTTTACCATCTCTAATCCGCCTCGCTAGGTAAAGCAGATCAATGGAGCGTGTGGGAACATCATTATGACTGTCACCCGTGGAGTATGGTTCAATCTGAAATTTCTGCTCGCGCACTTTATTTGAAAACTGGTTTTGGTATGTTTAATTTTATGATGGATTTTAATTGCATTTTTATGTATTTGTGTAAGCCGGCCTGAGCCTGCCTTGGTAGGGAGGGTGGGGTATAAATCGAATTAAATAAATAAATGAACAAATAAATAGTTTACAGGTCAACAATTCTAATCCGTGAATCAACACGCAACATTCTTCCCACTTCAATGAAACAGATTGTGTGTCTGCGTGTATTTTTAATAATGTGATAAAGAAATATGTTTCACTATTTATTTTTTATTTATTTATTTATAAATAAATAAAAATAAAATAAAGAAATATGATTCACTACAGAATAGAATAGTCTAAATATATTTTCATAATATAACATCACGTTTGCTTTCGTTATTGTTGACCGCCCAGAGACTGGCAACCCCAAGGAGATGGTCCTTCAAATATTTGGGTCCTAGGTCATGAAGGGCTTTAAAGGTCATAGCCAGCCCCTTGGACTGAACCCAGAATCAGACTTTGTGGTATCCTCAATGAGAAAGCTGGAAACAATTTAAACTGAGAAAGCTGGAAACGCACAAACGAGACTCCCCCTCTCTGGGGAGGCAGAAAACATGAGAAATGTTCTCCTGACGACTAACTGAATGTCTTAACGTCCGCCTAGTGCTTTTCATCCGTGTTTCAATGCGTGCCTCATGCTGTGTCTTATAGTAAAAAAAGGAAGGATCCTGCTCACACTGGAAACATGCGTTGTTCAACTTGTACAGTCAACTGCAGAAGCTGTGAATACGTTACCTTTTGCGCAAACCTACCTTGGATACGCCTCGAGCAGGCTGTGAGATTTAAAAGAAAGTCTCTGGAGGAACTCTCTTTGGATCCATTTTGGCCCCGGGGAACCGGAAGCTTGTCTTTACTTTAAGCCCCAGTTGATGTGGACTCCCGTCTGGGCATTAGCTGTGTCTGAACTCGATGTCAGAACATGGAAAAGGGTGCCGGTCTTGCCTTGCTTGTTTCCGTGCTAAAAGAGCTTTTCACAAAGTATCGCCCCTTTTGTGAAGGAGTTGTGACTGTGTGAATATTTAGAATTTGTGGGTAACGATAATAGTTGTTTTACCTCTACAAGGAGAAACAGGCCGAGGTGTCTGTGGTCGTGTTCATCCCATAGGAGAAAAGATCTGGGATAGGAAAGAAAGAGCCTTTTGGTTAAGCCTTGTCCGGATGGCAGCTTCGTGCACTCCCATGTGTTGGTCCACGAGTGCCAAGGCATGCACATAGCTCTCCCACTAGTAAGGGCTTTTCTTTTCATTCCAGCAGTGGAGGTAATGCTGTACGCTCAAAGGGAGATGCTCTGATCTGTCACCTTTATTGAAGTGATTCCAGAAGCATCTATCTCAGGGTTCCCCAACCCTTTTGAGCTTGCAGACATCACTGGAATTCTGACATCATGTGCTGGGCACAGCCACAAAATGGCCACCACAGCTTACCTTCCATCACACAATGCTCTGGTAGCAGCTACTGCCAAGAGAGCCAGCACGGTGGAATGGTTAAGAGCGACGGACTCTAATCTGGAGAACCAGGTTCGATTCCACATTCCTCCATGTGTGCCGGCTGGGTGACCTTGGGCCAGTCACAGCTCTTTCAGAGCTCTCTCAGCCCCCAAAATAAGTCTAGCTCGCCACGGAAAGAGCTAGAACTTCTGGCTGCCAGACAATCTTAGGATCTCCTGGCTATACTATGCACAAGGCCGTACGACAATTAATTAAGCTGCTGCCAAAGCTACATTTTTTTTAATACCCGCAAAGTCAATCCAGTGGCCCTACCCATTTTCGAAAAGTATTTGGTGCGCACCAGGAAAGGCGTAGGCAGGTGCCATTGTGCACATGGGCACCACGTTGGAGACCTTGATCTATCTATCATGCCTTTAGCCCAACCTCCTTCTAAGCTCAGGATGGCATGTGTGGTTATCCCTTCCATTTTATCCTCACAACAACCCTGCAAGGTAGGTTAAGCTGAGAGAGAGTACAAGGTCACCCAGTGAACACTACGACTGAGAGGGGACCTGAAACCAGGTTTTCCCAGTCCACTCCTCTAACCACTGCCACCACGCTGGTTCTCTAGCATGCAGTCTGCTGACGCTCCATCTGTTCGTGGTAATAGTAGTTTATCGCAAAATGTGTGAATGTGTTTACCTGTTATGTAAATGCACTTTAGAGAGATGGGAACCTGGAACTGTGATTTCAGGCTTCATTGAAGGGCCAGAGGAAAAATGGTTTGATTCCAGCTGAAAAACGCTGATGACCAGCTTTTCTGTACTGCCAAATGGGAACACAGGAAGGGTCCCAAGGAGAGGCCTTTTTGTGTTCTCTTGGGTAAAGCCAAGGGTTGCCATCCCCTTGGTTGGGGCAGGGTATCCCCCAATTCTGAGGCTCTCGATCCTCCGCCGGCAAGGAGGAGCAGCCTCACCCCCAAATAGCAGCATCCCATGGGGATGCCGCCAACATGATGATGTCGCCGGTAGTGACATCATGATGCTGGGGCTGTCACGTGGCAACACTCTAGCATTCGGGGGGGGGGAACTCTATGGTTACCATAGAGTTTTGCCCTGAATGCTAGAATGTCACCATGTGATGGCTCTAGCATGATGCCATCACTACTGGTGATGCTATCACTCTGCGCGCATGGCAGAAAAGTCCCAAAGAGGATCCAGGAGCCCCCCGTTGCAGGAATGGTGAGACCTGTCAACCCTAGAAAAACCCTGTATTCACAATAGGATCTCAGCACCAGTCCCCAGTACCTCTTTAGGCCAGTAGGAGACCCGACCCACCCTAGCGGATGTGCCTTGAAAATGTAGTCTGTGCGAATGAGAGCCGTTAGAACTGTGCATAGGATTGGTTTGGGGGCGGTGCTTGGGGAGGGGGAGGGAGCTCTACATGGATGTGACGTCACTCTAGGATTTTTGCTTCTACTAGATTCTATGGTACACTATAGAGTCTGCCCTCCAAAGTGGCCATTTTGGGAATTGAACCCCATCGTCTGAAGACCGGGTATAATTCCGGATGAATTCCAGGCCTCACCTGGAGGTCAGTAACCCTAACTGTGCATTCACTGTGATGAAATTGGAACAACGCAGAATTGCTTGGTTGCCTGGCATCGTCGAGAAGTTTCACGGGCTTTGGAACCTTTGTATGTACCTAACTGGCGCTGCTACGTGGTGCGGTCTTTGTGGCACAAACATTAAATGTGGAAAAGCAGTTGATAAATAAACTGATTTTTAAAAACGGAGGTGAATCAGAGCTCCAGAAGGGGAAAGGGGGAGACCTGTGACTGGACTGGGGTTACCAGCTCTGGGTTGGGAAATAGCTGGAGATTTGGGGGTGGAGCCTGGGGAGGGCGGGGTTTGGGGAGGGGAGGGGCCTCAGCAGGCATGTGATGCCATAGAGTCCACTCTCTGAAGCTGCCATTTCTTCCGGGGGGATTAGGGTTGCCAGGTCCTTACCTGGTGCCGGTGGGGGTGGCTGGGATTTCTCCAGGAGTGTGTGGGGGTGTCGGGGCAACATCACCACGCTTGACATCCCCGACTTGGTGACATCACGCAGAAGTGACATCATCGCACCAGGGATGTCCTGCGGGCTCCTGACTGTTGGGGACGGGGCTTCCCCTGCTGGCCAGCAGCGGGTAGGAACCCGCAAAATTGGGGGATCTTCCGCCCCCACTTGGGGGCTGTCAAGTCTAGGAGGGTTGTAGGTGGAGATATGGGGAGGGGTTGTGATGCCGGCTGTGGCTCCATATCACTTCCGGGGGGGGGGGCACACAGAAGTGACATGGGTAGCTCTAGGAATTGCTGGAAACTCTATGGTAGAACCTAGTGCCTCGGGGGTTGCAGGCTGGAACGGAGGCTGGTTTCTTGATTGTCTTGCAGAGTGCAAATCAGGGGGGAATAGGGGCTGACTTGGACTTGTAGGAATTAATTGATGAAAATAACCCATGTCGTTGGCGGACTTGCACGCAATCATCATCATCACCTTCGGCCAGCGAAGGATACTCTTTGGCTACATCAGAGATTGTCAGCCGCTCTGAGACTCCTTTGGGTAGTGAAGGGCAGGGTAGAAGTCCAGTCTCTTCACCTCTTCTTCTACTACTACTAGCTAGGGCTGACCCTCCTTAGCTTCCATGACTTGGCAAGATCAGGCCGGGTCAGGGTAGTCTTGTGAAGTATAAATGCATGTAAGTATTGTCAAGCCACCGAACTATGGTGACCCCAGCAAGGTGAGAGTCGAACAGAGGTGGTTTGCCACGGCCTTCCTCTGCAGAGTCATCCTTGGCGGTCTCCCATCCAACTACCAACCCTGCTCGCTTCCAAGATCAGGCTAGAACTGGAGAGCCAGTGTGGTGTCGTGGTTAGGAGCGCAGACTGTAATCTGGGAGAACCGGGTTTGATCCCCCACCCCTCCACAGGCAGGTCCTGGTGTGACCTTGGGTGGGGTGTTTGCATGCTCCCTCTAAGCTGTGGAGTCTTGTGAGCAAAAATTCTACTTTGTGAGCCTCTGGCATTAAAGTTGTGAGCAAGGAATTTGGCTACAGCATAGTCTGATATCATACCGTTCCACACCCCACAAAAGAGAACAATCTTTCCTCATAACCGGACTGCGTTTGGGATCACAGCACCAATTCATCGGTGTGTGTGTGTGTGTGGCGGTGGCAGGCTCACTGCCACCCGTCGTAGCCCCATGTTGGGGTCAAGCAAGGAGCAGTCCTTACCCTACA
>NW_015171590.1:30950-87888 GCF_001447785.1 Gekko japonicus | reverse complement strand
GGAGCCATCACTGGAAGCTGGCTGCCCGAGTCTCAGATGACGTGGACACAAATGGCTGCGTTGAACTGGCTGCCTGAGCCCTGGGTGGGATGGATGTGGGTGACAAAAGCGGAAGCCTGTCATTTCTCCCCCCCCCCGTCAGAGGTAGAGTCTGAGCTGTGAGCCGTTGGGGCTTCTTAGCACGGGGCCTTGTGTAGGGGCCCCAGGCCCGTAGCCAGGATTTTGTGGCTTGTGGGACATATTTTTTTCCCTGGTGGGGCTGAAGTTCTCAGTGCAGAAAGAAAGGCCATTGAGCCAATAGAAGGCTGTGAACCAGGACAGATCTCTCAATTGCAAGCCGTCAACCACTTCCGATGACAGTACTCAGCTGCTGCGAGTTCATCACTTCAGCCAGCCTAAGCAAAAATCCTGAGAACATGCCCACAAGTCGGGGTGATGACTCCTATAGTCAAGAAAGCTAACACTTAGGCAGAGAAACTCTCTTAAAGAAGATCATTTTCTTGACACAGTTAGAAGGGATCCTAGAGGTCACTTACTCCAACCCCCTTGCTCAGTGCAGGAATTAGTCAACTACAGCACCCCACTCTGCTTAAAGGAGCGCACGCCTTTAAACATTTTAAAAAAATGATTGAAGAAAGCATTTACAGGAGGAATTCTTGTGGGGCTGTGCCTTTAAGAAAGGGGGTGGAGCCCCCAAGCCAAGAGCCCCACTGTAGCTATGGTCCTGAGCTGCCCCATTGCCCATTGGCTAAGACAGGGCCTGCACAGCACACTCTAGTGGCACTGCTAAGGGTCTCTCTGTTCAACTCCATCTTTCCAGAAGCCTGAATGCCGCTCCTGGGGCCTTTCCTGGCTCGTCTTCCCCCTTTCTACGGCTGGAGGCAGCACATCCCAGCATCTCAGGTGGGTGAAGAGAGTCAGCCCTGCTCCTGCGTTAGGCCTCCTTGCCGAAGGTCAGGTCGGCCCAGCCGCTTGTCGTAACTGTCTGTAATGAAGGCAAATTGCCTCCTGCAACCTGCTTCTGAAGACCTTTGAATATTATTTCCACCACCACCCCCTTTGTTCAACTCTTCTCCCTTCTTAACAGGTTTAATGGAAGAGCACGCCGAATCCCTTTTGTCGGCAGCTGAATGCTGCACTTAGCCAGACGGATTCTGACAAAGAGGAAAGGAGAGCCGGGTGGGGGGAGACACGGGGAGAGGAGGAAGCGGGGATGTGTCAGCACTGAAAGGGGGCTGCCAAACGGATTCCTTTTCCAATGGCAATTGCGGTGGGGAGGGGTGGGGAATTGGGAGAGAGGGAGGAAGGCTTGACTCCAAGTCCGGCAATAAGAGTGGGATAACGTGATGCATGCCCTGCTGAGTCTCTCTATCGCCCTCTGCAGGTGCTTGAACCACATGCAAAGTGAGTGTACGACACCCACGATCCTCCCAATATGTGCAGAAGGGCTCGGACCATTTCCGCAGTAGTGAAATTTCCCACTTTGACCTTTTGGTGTAGTGGTAAGGAATGTGGACTCTAATCTGGGAGAACCGGGTTTGATTCCTCACTCCTCATGCAGCTGCCGGTGTGACCTTGGGTCAGTCACAAGTCATTTCATAGCTGTTCTCTCAAGGGCAGTTCTCCAGAGAGCTCTCTCAGCCCCACCTTAATCTCACAGGGTGTCTATTGTGGGGAGGGGAAAGGAAAGGAGAATGTAAGCCGCTCCGAGACTCCTTTGGGTAGTGAAGGGCGTGGTATAAACCCAATCTCTTCTTCCTCTTCTTTTTTTAAAAACTGTGTGTTATGTGAAATTTTCCGCAATAGATTTTTCTCGTTCGCATTTTCGGAACCCCCAGTTTTAGCAAGTTCCGAAAATGCGGGGTAAGAAGGAGAACGCTTCGGGTTCAAGCAATTCTGCACTAAAATCGAATTCAACCTTCTTTTAAATCTGTTTTTTCCCCTCCCTTCAGTTCTGCACTAAAACCAAATTCAACCTTATTTTTCTTCTGTTTTTTCCCCCTTCTGTTCTGTGTATTATGTTAGCTTCCTTCAGTGGTTGGCCCGGTTTCAGCCCACTGTCACCCCAGGTTTTTTGGATGCTGTTTTGCTGTGAATTTGCCTCAACGCAAACACTTGAGAAAATCCGGAGTGGCTGACAAATGTGGAAAGGACCAAAGTGTGAAAAAGCAGGTTGCTTACCAGTAACTGGTGATCTTCGAGTGGTTATCTGTGCATTCACACCCATGGGTTTAGTGCGCACGCGCTGAACTGATCGTTGCTGTAGCAAGCTCTATTCTAGAGGATTTTTGCGCCGAGCCCCACTGGGCATGCGCAGGAACCCCACTGCGCATGCCCAGAGGGGTAGGCGCGGACATCCCGCCAGTTCCTTCAAAGCACCGCCGCAAATCAACCCCAATTAAAGAATGTAGAAGCTGACAGCAGCGGGGAAGGAGGGCGGGTGGTGTGAATGCACAGATGACCACTCGAAGATCACCAGTTACTGGTAAGCAACCTGCTTATCTTCGTCGTGGTCTCTGTGCTTCACACCCATAGGAGATTAGCGAGCAGTAGGTTACCTGGAGGTGGGTGCTGGCAGGTGTTTACTGCTTAGCCAAAGATAGAATTTGACGCCCCATGTTGGTAATTATGTTCTTTCGGACGTCTAGGGCGTAATGCCTGATGAAGGTATTAGGCGTGGCCCAAGTTGAGGCTCTGCAAATGTCCGTTAACGGCACTCCCTGGAGGAAGGCAGTGGACGTCGCAACAGCTCTGGTGGAATGTGCCTTGATAGGTCCAGGCAATGGCTGCTTCGCAAGTAGGTAGCAGAGACGTATGAGACCTACTATCCACTTTGAGAGGCGTTGCGCTGTGATGCGGCTGCCAGGGCGTGTGGAGGCGTATGAAACGAATAACTGTGGGTCTCGTCGAATTGGCTGCGTTCTCTGAAGATAAAACAAGAGAGCCCTCTTGTGCATCATTCTGTCCTCCTCTGATCCGGGGTTCGGAAAGAAATCAGGGAGAAAGACTTCCGACTGGAGGTGGAACTCCGACACCACCTTGGGAAGAAAGCGTACTCCATCTGGTAGGAACGACAGGTACGGTGTGTCGTGGTGGAAGGCCACAATCTCTCCCACTCGCCTTGCCGAGGCGATGGCAACCAAAAAGGCAGTCTTCCAAGCCAAAAGTTTGAGCTCGCAGGTAGCAAGTGGCTCGAACGGTTTTCTTGTTAACTGGCGTAGGACCAGTGGGAGGTTCCATGGAGTAGCCGGAGGTTTCAGAGGGGGGTAGAGACGAAGCAAACCCTTTAAAAATCTTTTAGAAAGTGGATGCGAAAACAAAGTACATCCATCAACTGGAACATGGTATGCCGATAACGCGGCTAAATAAACCTTTAACGAAGAGTGGGCAAGGCCCGAGTCAGCCAAGGATAAAAGGAAAGTAAAAACTGAGTCCAGGCCAGCCGACGTGGCATGAGCGTGTCCATTGCCCAGAAAAGAACAGAACTTCCTCCATTTATAATCATATGACCTCCGTGTTTAGTTGTGGTGAGTTGTTGCTTTGCCACAGTCATGCCTTCCGTTTGTAACTGCCTGGCTGCTTGAAGTTTTTCTTCTGGAAGATGTACTAGAAGATCGGATAACCGCTCCCATAAGGTGTATTGGTAGCAGTTCATGCAGGCCAAATAGTTGGAGGCCTTAACAGCAAGAGCCCCAGTGGAGTAAAAACGACGACCAAACGCATCTAGTTTTTTTCCTTCTTTGTCTGAAGGTGTAGAGTGCATTTTCTTGGATCTTGAAGACGATGAAACGACCATGGAATTTGGCTGTGGATGGGAAATTAAAAATTCAGTCTCTGGCTCTTGTATTCTATACATATGATCAAGTTTACGCGTTGATACAGGAGCGGATGACGGCTTCTGCCATGGAGATTTTGCAGCCTGAAGCAGTACCGAAGACATGGGTAGCGCTACAACTGAAGATGTATCCAATTGGACTATATCATACAAAGAATCTGTAGACTGTGGATGAGTTTGAATGATAGAGGGCCCTAAGGAGTGGGCCATGCGTTTGACCAGATCAGTGTAGGATGTGAGGTTGTCTGACGGAGAGATTGGCAAATCTTGAAAGATATCTGGATTAGGGGAAGTATTATCCGGAGTAGTTGGAATGTCAGAGGCTTCGGAATCAGAGTCCTCTTCAGGAATATCGGAAGACTCATCTTGACCTGGGTGGACTGTGGTATCCCGTTGGTGTACGACTGGTTTTGACTGACAAGGGATAGCTGGTTTGGGGTCAGGTTTTGGAACGACCGTGACATGGGGAGGAACGACAGGAAGCTGGGGTAGACCGGGTTCCACAGGTCGTTGTGGTTGTTCATCAATTGGAGGACGTGAAACCGTAGCTGTAGGTCTCGTTCTCAAAGGAGATCTAGATCTATGAGTAGACCTGTAGGAATAACGATCCCATTCTGAGTAGTCAGCAGGAGTTAACCAAGGCATAGGAGGGTGGTAGGGACCATACAAGTATCGCATCTGTCTCTCATCCCACGACATTGGTGGTGGAGGAGGTATATACGCTCTGGGAGAACGACTTCTAGTTCTTGGGCGCCTTGGAGACAAAACAATTGTGCGTCTATGGGAATCATCCTTATAGCCGCCAGCATCGATATCGATCGTATGAGCCTGTAGAGATGGAGGACGACACTCCCTGTCCGCAAAGTGATGTCGGTGTCGACGGACGTCGGTGTCGGGAGCCTCCAATATGATCCATGCTGAAGTTGAGGGATCGGGGGGAACTCCGCACCCATCTGGTGACTTACAAGTTCCGCCTCATCGATATCGGCCGCCTCGATATCGGTACAAGCCGTCCCTGAAGGATGGACAGGGGAATCCAATATTTGTATTGGCGGTAATGGAGGAGGGACCGGAGCCTCCGATATCGGTACCACCGATGGAGCCGCTGAAGGTACCAAGTGCTTGGACTTGGCTGGCTTAGTCGTAGACTTCTTTGTGGTCTTTTGGTCCATACTTGCCTTAGCCTTCTTCTTCGTATGCGACACAGGAGAAGAGCGGCCCTTCGATCCCGAAGATTTCGATACCGGGTGCTTTGATACCGGGCGGTCAACATCAGTTGTAACTTTAGCCGCTGAATCCGCCAACGGAAGGATCGGATCTTTTGAAGCTTGAACTACTGATATTGAAGGTGGCTCCTCCATAGTAGAGGCTGGATTAAGTGCTGACTCTAGTAAGGCGACTCTGAGATGTGCTGCACGATTTTTTCTGGTTTGATTAGAAAAACGGGCGCAGTGACTACAGGATTCTGGTCGATGAGATTCGCCCAGGCAGAGTATACAGAGTTTGTGCCTATCTGGAGGAACTAGTTTACTCCTGCAGCGTTGACAACGATTGAAAAATCCCCACTTTTTCTCCATAAGCAGGAAAGTGGGCAGAAAGAAAAAATCGCTGAGAGGAATCGCTGAGGGAAAGGGAAAGGAGCGGCCCGAAGGCCTGAGGTAAAATTTTTACCTCAGGAAAACAAAAAGGTTTTTTTTTTAAACAACTGAAACCAAAAGGAAAATAAAAAGGAAAAAATCAGCTGTGAAAACAAGCTGAGGAAAAACAGTAGAAACTAACGCCAAAAGCGAAAACTACAGCGTTCTGATCAAACCTAAACAAAAAGAGGTCTTTTCAGCATGGCGGTGAGAAAGGAACTGGCGGGATGTCCGCGCCTACCCCTCTGGGGTTCCTGCGCATGCCCAGTGGGGCTCAGCGCAAAAATCCTCTAGAATAGAGCTTGCTACAGCACCGATCAGTTCAGCGTGTGCACACTAAACCCATCCTGAAGTGTTCCATCTGCACGTGTGTCACTGCACTGGAAACAATATGGATCATGTGGGAACCTCCATGAACCTCTGAATTCCAGTGCCATGAGGCAATGTCAGGGGAAGGCCTTGGCCTCTATGCCCTGGCTGTTTTCTCTCCAATATAATTGTTTGGCCAGTGTTTCAAACAAGATGCTGGACTAGATGGGCCCCTGGCCTGATCCTACAGGGCTCATGTTCCACATTCAGAGGTAGTAAGCCCCTATGCCAGGAGGCAATGTCAAGGGAAGGCCTTGGCCTGTGCGCCCTGCTGTTGGACCTCCGCTGTGTGAGACAGGATGCTGGACTAGAGGGACTATTGGTCTCTCCTTATGTGGTAATGAAGGCCTCGGCCTCTGTGCCCTGTTGCTGGCCCTCCAGAGGAACTGGTTGGCCACTGTGTGAAGCAGGTTGCTGGATCCCTGGTCTGATCCAGCAGGGCTCTTCTGATGTTCTTATGAAGGCCTCGGCCTCTATTCCCTGTTGCTGGCCCTCCAGAGGAACTGGTCAGCACCTGTGAGACAGGATGCTGGACTAGGTGGACCCCTGGTCTGATCCAGCAGGGCTCTTCTTATGTTCGTATGAAGACTTCGACCTTTATGCCCTATTGTTGGCCCTCCATTGTAACTGGTTGGCCATCGTGTGGGACAGGATGCTGGACTAGATGGACCCCTGGTCTGATCCAGCAGGGCTCCTCTTATGTTCTAATGAAGGCCTCAGCCTCTCTGTCCTGTTGCTGGCCCTCCAGAGGAACTGGCTGGCCACTGTGTGAGACAGGATGCTGGACTAGATGGACCACTGGTCTGATCCAGCAGGGCAGTTCTTGTGTTCTAATGAAGGCCTCAGCATCTATGCCCTGTTGTTGGATCTTATGAGTTTGTACTACAAAGCCCAGACCTTTCCTCTGGCTTCCTGTGCATTGTTTAAAAACAAAACAAAACACAATACCTGATAACCTTTGTCTTAAAGAAGTGACAACTTAGACATCGTTGATTTGTACAGAAAGGAAATAATCAGTACAGCTAATTCTCAGCATTGTTCTAAAAAGAAAACTAGTCACAATACGAGCCACCTACATGCAGCATCACCATTGTTTTGTTGTTTAATCTTTCTTTATTTCAATTAAAAAAATAGCTCAAAAAAATAAGACCATCAGACAAGGCAGCTCTACGTACTAAAATTTCCCCCCCTCTGGAAACATATACAACTTACTGAGCCAGAAAGATAGGGCAGATAAAATACTAAAGTATAACAAATATCTTTTTTTTTTTTTAAATTAAACCTTTCTTTTACGACTATATTAAAATGGTGGAAATAAAGTTTGTGACTTTTGTGTGTGCTGGGCACCAATTTAAAAGACAAAGCTTTCTCTGTCACGTTAAAAATGAGCGGAACCCAGCAGGAAATCCTTCAGCGCCAAGACCACGGCTAATTCGTTCCAGCAGGGCTAGTGCAGGAAAAATTCCCAACAAACTGCCCTCAGGGGCCTTTGTCTTTCGCAGTAAAATAATTTCTGTAGCTAACATGACACCGTCTTGCAAATTCTGTGTACCTTTCAGCACAAAGACCGTCTACTGGTCGCTTACGCACTGTGCAAAGTGACAAGGACATTGCTTACTGTTAAAATATATAAAAAAATGAACCTTCTGTACACCAAAAAAGTGAGGAATTGATATCTGCTCCCCTCCCGCTCCCAAATGTTGAAATTACTGAAGGAGCAATGTTTCGGAGATGGGAACTTCGACGTGTTCTCTAGTGCGCTGCAGGGATAGCAAGCTATTGCTTAGTGTTTCGTCGGCCGGCAGCCACAAGGGTGATCTCAAACGTTAGTACCGTTCCACCTCAGTGTCGGGTAAGCCCTGGTGCGAATTCCCCACGAAACCAGGGAGAAACTTCGGCTGGATGAAGACGTTGGACGGATGTTAGCAGCATAGAAAGAGGCACCCACGAAAGAAGCGTTCGTTTTGGTGTGGAGTGCAGAACGCGGATTGTTTTAGGTCGGCGGGGGTCCATTGATATAGTGCAGCATGGGATACAACGAGCGGGCGAAATTGTTTGCATGAGTGCAGCTATAGTCTTCCTCCGAAGATGGGATCATGAAGGCCAAAAGCAAGAGGAGGAGGAGCAGGAGCTGAAGGGGTAGTGCAGCTCGCAACATGCGGGAGAAGAAGGAGGGGCTCTCTGGAGCTGGGGGGCTGACCGTGCCCGTCTCCTTCACTCTGCAATGAGAAGAACAGGTTAGAACACGACTGCGGGACTTTCGTTTATTTACGGATTCAAAACAACGGGCATCCCAGGACTGGATAGGAACATGGGATTCTGATCTCACCAGTGGTGGAAAGTATCATCAAGTTGCAGAGGGCTGATGGTCACCCCGCAGGGTTTTCAGGGCAAGAGACATTCAGAGGTGGCTTAGCCATTGCCTGCTTCTGTGTAGAAACCCTGGACGTCCTTGGTGGTCTCCCATCCAAATACTGAACAGGGCTGACCCTGCTTAGCTTCTGGGAGCCCATCTAAGGTCCTTATCTTATCAGATTTCAGAAGCTATGCAGGCTTGGTACTCAGACAGGGGACCACCAAGGAAGGCCCTGCAGAGGAAGGCCATGGCACATCACCTCTGCTTCTCACTTGCCTTGAAAGCCCCTTGCTAGGGTCGCTATGAGCTGTTTGTGACTTGAGAACACATATGCACTTAGACGCATGGTGGCATCTTGCCCGCAGGAATGGACACATGTGGAATACAGCACTTTATGAAGAGCTGAATGGGAACCCCGTTACAATTCTGCTGGCAGACGGAATATGGGAAAGGAACGACTGAGTAGTACAGGACACCTGCAATGTGGAATCAACCTAAAGTCCTTGTATGTATACAGAGAGAACCTAACGGGAGTTTTAAATTTTGCAATTGTTTCCCAATGCAAAAATTCACTACTGTCTTCCTGGGACCACTCTTAAATGGAAACCTCTCTTTTGCACAAGTAAGGAAGAAATGCTAAAAATCACTAACTACCTTTTAGTCCTTCTGCTCCCGAGTTTCTTCGTTCCATCGACCTGCAGATATTTACAACATGTAATATTACTGTATTTTAAGAAATAAGAGAACACGGATAAAAATTTCAAAGTGTTTTTGACTTGTGGCTTAGCAGACGGAGGGGGAGGGTTCAGTCATAACGCCGCCTACCTGGCAAGGCAGTCCTGGACTCAAGCAGGCCCACAGCCGGGGTTTTTTTTGTTCAGGGGGCATTTAAATTTCTAAGGGGGCAGTTAAATTACAGTTAATTAAATTAATCTGAGTGCCTGTCTTTAAAGGGGGGAGGCTCGGAGCCTGTTTCTAGCCCTTCCTTTCAGGGGACAGGGCAGCAAAGACGTCAGTTCTTGGGGGGGGGGGGGGGCAGTTCAGAGGGCATTTCATTGCCTTCAGAAGGCATTTAAATGCCCTTTGGGTTCCCTTCTGGGGCAGGGGAGGAAAGAGGTCAGTTCTGGGGGGTGGGGGGAACAGTTCAGAGGGCATTTCATTGCCTTCAGAAGGCATTTAAATGCCCTTTGGGTTCCCTTCCACGGGGCAAGAAATCTGTTTCCCAGAGGATCCTGGGGATGCTTTTGAAAGACTCACCATGACCAGCATTCCCTCTAAGCTGAGTTAGTGTGAGCTAGTTCACAGTTTTTTAGCCCCCGGCTCACACATTTTTTGTCTCCGCTCAGGAAGGAGGGCTCCAGAGCAAACTGATTTATGCAGCAGCCAAATTGCTCGCTCACAACTTTCATGCCGGTAGCTCACAGAGTAGAATTTTTGCTCACAAGACTCCACAGCTTAGAGGGAACATTGGGGGTGGCCAAACTTGCTTCACGTAAGAGCCGCAGACACTTAAATGTCAGATGCTCGAGAGCCGCAAAGGGACTTCAGAGGAAGAGGCACGTTTGGGGGAGAGGCCGCGGTTTGGCCACCTCTGACCTCGGTGGTCTACAGCAGGACTGGGCTAGCAGGACAGGGGGATTGTGGGAGATGTATTGAGGGTGCCGCTCTTGAGTGCTCTTCTGGGCTCCTTGCCCTGTGGGAGGGAACTCAGAAGGCATTCAGAGGCCCTCTGAACTGTCTTTTCCTGGGTCGCGTGATGCCCCCCCCCCAAAAAAAAGACCACAGTGGGAGGGGCACAGAAGCCCCACTGCCAGCAGCATGGGGGTCTCTCCTCAAAAATAAGGTTTCTGGCCAGTGTTCCCTCTAAGCTGAGTTCGTGTCAGCTAGCTCAGTTTTTTAGCCTCCGGCTCACACACGTTTGTCTTGGCCGAAGAAGGATGGCTCCAGAGGAAACTAATGTATACAGCAGCCACATCGCTCGCTCACAACGTAGAATTTCTGCTCACAAGACTCCACAGCTTAGAGGCAGCATTGTTTCTGGCATGGCTGTTTGTGGGGCGGGGCTTTTAATTAAGGGGTTGGGGCCCCAAAATGCCCCCCCCCCCAGCTACGGGCCTGGACTCAAGGTTAAGAATCACTGGACTAAATTACAAGAAAACGTGTATGTAGAGAACAGCCACATAGCTGCTCACCTTTTTAGAGATGCGAGCGATCTCTGGTTGCGGCAGATGGCCTCCAGAGTCCAGTTCGTCCAAACCTGGTAGAAATGGACTTAGCTCCTAAAATAAGATAAAGGGGAAAAAAAAGTTTCGCATGGAATTACACCTCCGTCTCTCATGGGAGTTCTTGACTATCTTAAAAAAAAGGTGTGAATCTATTTTCGGCCAAAACCAGCAGAACTCCACTCAGCCCCACCTGGCTGCCCCGCGCCACCTTCAAGTCACGGGAAACCCCTTCCAGAAGCTGCTTCAGCTTCTTCCCAATGATGTGGACTTTCTCATCCGCTTCAATGTATTTCTCTCCGTCGGATCTGGCGAGCAAGTACGTGGAAATCTCCTGCAGGGCGTGGACTTGAAGCTGCCGTTCCAGGAGTTCTTTTTCGAGTTGCTTAGACAAAAACAAACAGTAGCTGGTGTTAATGAAGAAGAAGAAGAGATCGGATTTATACCCCACCCTTTACTCGGAGTCTCAGAGTGACTGACAATCTCCTTTCCCTTCCCCTCCCTACAACAGACACCCTGTGAGCAATGCTCCCTCTAAGCTGTAGAGTCTTGTGAGCAAAAATTCTACTCTGTGAGCTGCTGGCATTAAAGTTGTGAGTGAGCGATTGGGCTGCTGCATCAATTAGTTTGCTCTGCAGCCATCCTTCCTGAGCTCAGACACAAATGTGTGAGCCGGGGGCTAAAAAACTGTGAACTAGCTCACATTAACTCAGCTTAGAGGGAACACTACCTGTGAGGTAGGTGGTGCTGAGAGAGCTCTTTCCAGAATAGCTCTGACAGAACTATGGCTTGCCTAAGATCATCCAGCAGCTGCAAGTGGAGGAGTGGGGAATCAAACCTGGTTCTCCCAGATTAGGGTGCGGTCACACTGTCCCTTTATCGGGATTCGCTGCTGTCTCCTCCCGCATTTAAATTTTCTGTTCACATGCGCCAATCCGCCTCCGGCGCCAAAGCAGGCTCACTCTCGCAATGCTCGCAGGTTTTCCTGACCCCGGGAAAATCGAGTACTTTCCTGGATCTTGCGCTTTGAATGCACGATTTCACCTATGTGGACAGCCCGCTTTCGCAATGAATACGAATAGAGCCATCTGACCGCTCTCTGTAGGTTTTTTTTTTTAAAAAAAGGTTCCGGTTTGAACGCATGGGCATACATGCGCTTAATAAATCCATTTTTTTTAAAAAAAAAAATGTCAGTGCTTACAGTGGAGGCGGGAATGAGAGGTGGGGGCTCCGGCAGCCTGGACAGGGGCGGCAAGGAGGTGGTGGAGACGGCACCCTTCCTGCTGGGGCTCAACCTCCTGGCCGCCCAGAAGCACCGGGAGAAGGCGCGCCAGGCTGGTGGCAACTGGGCCAATGGCAAGGACGGCCCCACAGCTGCCCTGGGGCGGCTGCCGCGGCCGCCAGATGGGGGTGAGGGGGACGGCCAGCAGCCGGTAAGGGGGATGGCTCTGTAGACATCCAAACCCGCAGCAAAATATTCCCGTTGAAATTAAAGCGGGAACAAGGCGCAATTACCGTGCCGTGTAACCACAGCCTAGAGTCCGCACGCTTAACCACTACACCAAACTGACTGAAACAGACACAGCCCAGCCCAGTGGCTTCGAAGAAGGTGCTGAGGATAAACTGCACTTGCAGAAGCCTCCCCGCCCCCCTCCAAGCCATGAGGCGCTGTGAACAATGAAGCAGGGACTTGGGGGCCAAAACTTGCAATTAGAGTCCAGGTTGAAAGTTTGTGCTGCACCCAGGGTTGCCAGGTCCATTTGTTGCGCCGGTGGGGGGATTTGGGGGGTGTTTTGGGGGTGGGCAGTTACATCATCGGCGACGTTGGGGGCAATGCTCTGCCTTTTGGGCAAAACTCTATGGTAAAAATGGCAAACGACCCCTGTTCGCCTCATGCCTTGAAAACCCAACAGTTCACCCATAAGTTGGCTGGGACTTGACGGATGCGCTAGCCTGTTTTAAACCTACCATCAATTCTTTCCGACTCTCCTGTATTACGTGGGGATCGGCATTCGGATCCTTAACCCGTGCTTGATGCCGCCGGGTCTCGGCACTGGCCAGCCACAGCAACAGTTTCTGGTTCACCTCGTGGAAGTCCTGCAGAAGCAAGCGCTTGGGTGTTATGAAAGACACAGACAGACCATGCAATGCAACCCAATGCTGGGGCAGACAGACTGGGCTAGGAGAATGCCACGGGGTTAGAGCCACCGATCTGTCCTACTAAGGGTGACCCCCCCCACCCTTTCTAGAGTCGTTCCCTGGAGGCGGGAGGCACAAAGGTCAGAATGGCAAAGATTATCTATGGAGGTGGAAGTGGGCAATGTGGTTTCCATTCTGCCTGTTTATGGTGGAAGGACACTCAAACATCAAAAATCTTTATTATGGTCCACGACCAGAATACTAAGATTAACAAAAAAAACAATCGAAATAAAAGATATAACAAATCTTGCCGCTAGTACCTGGCAACAAGGACGAACACTAACTCACAATATTAAATCGCGGTCCAGTCAGGTCAATGGATACCATAGAACAGTACTTCATCAAGCCAATGCCTGTCTTCTAACAAGGTAAAGGTTTCCCTTGCTCAAAAGCCAGTCGAATCTGACTCTAGGGATGCGGTGCTCACCTCCATTTTCAAGCCGAAGAGCCGGCACTGTCCGAAGACGTTTCCGTGGTCATGTGGCCGGCATGACTAGACGCCGAGGTGCACGGAATGCTGTTACCTTCCCACCGAAGTGGTACCTACTTATCTACTTGCAATTTCTTGCTTTCAAACTGCTAGTTTGGCAGGAGCTGGGACCAGAGATGGGAGCTCACTCCGTCATGCGGCACTCGGGTCTTGAATTCCTGAACTACCGATCTTCCGGTCTGCAGTTCAGCGTCTTAACCACTTGAGCCACCGCAGTCCTACCATTTACAGCTAACTGACAGCAAATGTAGAAGGCTGCACAATCCCCAATAAAGTCACTCTGAGCTAACAGTTTTTCCATCTTCATAGGCTGGCGAGATCTGAATAGAACGAAGTTTAATCACTTGAGAGCAAAACCTGGCTACTTGCCGAGTTGTCTCAGTACACGCGTCGGATACTCAAAGAACAGCTGTTTTCTTCTAACGTGCATAAACGCTTCTGTGCAACTACTGGGGAATGATGCAAATTGCGGAGTTCGAGCGGCGCTCTAACAAGCAACAGTGCTGCTTGCATAAGAAAACAAAGGCAGCCAGCTGCGTCTCTACTGACCTGGGAACGCATCAGGGAGTCTTGCATGCCCTTCCTCCAAGTCCCCAGTAAATGATTGGCCTTTTCCCAGCGCAAGTTGACCCGCCGGAGTCGGTTCTGAAGTTCTTTGGACTCGGTGCTGTCTGCTTGCTTGAAGTCTCTGCTGGTCAGGTTGACAGACAGCATGAGGGCTCTATAGTTGTCAAAGGCCTTGAGCATCTCCTGGGGAGGACAGAAGCAGTTATAGGAGGCCGGGTAAGGCAACAGGGGCACGGCAAGAGGATGGGGAATCTTGGTTGGACAAATTCATTTGGGGAAAAGGCCTGGAGCAATTCCCCACCCCCCACTGCTTTCAGTTTCTGCTGGAACTAGCTGCCTTTTCCGGAGAAGGAGAAGAAGAAGAGTTGGATTTATAACCTGCCTGTAATGATTTCATGTTTAACTGTGTGTGTGTGTGTGTCTTTAAAAGTTTGGTTTGCATGGCTGTGATGATAATCTAGAGTGCTGGAATCAGGCAAGTGATATGATTGGTGAGTGACAGAGAGGGGGAGGGGTTTTGGAATGGATGCTGTGTGGATGATTGGACTGTCTATCTGGGGTGACTGTTAAGAGTTTTGACAGTTGATGAAGACAGAAAAGTTCAGTTAAGATATGTATGAGAGAGAAGGAGGAGCTTCCCTGTGTGGGCTGTTAAGTTCTAAGTCTTAGACTTGAATTAAGACAGTTGATAAGGAGTTGATTCTGAGGTCTGAAGGAGAGAAACAGTGATCTTACATGACCTTGAGTTTATGTTACAAAGTTGCTTGAAACCTCCCTGTCAGTGAAGGAGAAGCTTGTGAGAGACCCCAAGCAATTGTTCAAATCATTCACAGTACTGTTTGCATTGTGCTACTCTCGTATTTAAGCTATATTTAAATAAATTTTATTTCATTCAAGTATACCAGCTCTGGAAAGAATATTCCTCAGACCACATAGACCCCTCATGAACGCCTGAAACCCTCGACTTACCTACCCAGTGTTAGATATTATATTATAAAGGTTTGGAAAGCCTTAACATTCCTGGTGTTTCCCCATGACAGACACCCTGTGAGGCAGGTGGGGCTGAGAGAGCTCTGAGAGAACGGCCCTTGAGAGAACAGCTCTGAGAGAACTTGTGACTGACCCAAGGTCACACCAGCAGCTGCACGTGGAGGAGTGGGAAATCGAACCTGGTTCTCCCAGATTAGAACCTGCGCACTGAACCACTACACCAAACTGACTCCCACAACTGGATCCACAAGTTGTTGGTTACTGTGCTATCAACAGTCATTTGCTGCATGGACTTCCATGGCCAACAACATTTTCTAGTCGAGGGCTTGCACGACTCTGGGGGCAGCTAGGTGGTGCACCTGACTGGGCCCTAAATTCTAAGTGCGTCATTTAGAGTGAGACACAGGCCTAATCTATATATGTAGGGGAATCAGGTAGTAGAATGGATTGTACTGTTTCAGACTCAAGGTGGGGCATGCAATTTTGAATGCAAATACTGCCTGGGTTTTAGTTTTGAAAGGACACATCAGGGAGAAAGTCAGTATTCTGGGTTGCTCTCTGCCATGCTAATTTTCTTCCTGCAGCAAGTTTCTCCCCCACCCTGCAAACTGCAGTTGACTTATGGCCAACCCAGAAAGGTGCTTTTGAGGCGAGTGAGAGGTGGTTGGCCATTGCCTTCCTCTGCAATGCTTGATGGTCTCCAGTCCAAGTAGGGACCCTGCTTAGCCTCCCAGATCTGTTGCGACTCGGCTGTACCATACCATTCCAGATCCCCTTCCCCCCCCCATAAAGGAACATTTCTTTTTAAAAGGGTCCCTTCCATCATCTGAAACGATGCAGCCCATTCTTGTATCGCCTGACTGTGATGTCTCATTACAACTTGACTCTGCTGCACAAACAGATCCAGCCCCACCCATTTCTCGTAATGGCTTAGACTCATGAAGAAGAAGAGGAGTTTGGATTTATACCCCGCCCTTCACTTGGAGTCTCAGAGCGGCTTACAAACTCCTTTCCCTTCGCCTCCCCACAACAGACACCCTGTGAGGTGGGTGGGGCTGAGAGAGCCCTGAGAGAACTGCCCTTGAGAGAACAGCTCTGACAGAGCTTGTGACTGACCCAAGGTCACATCAGGAAGAGTGGGGAATCAAACCGGGTTCTCCCAGGGTCATCTAATCCAACCCCTTCACAATACAGGAAATTCACAATTACTCCCCCCCCCACACCCCCAGTGACCCCTGCTCCACGCTCAGAAGATGACAAAAAAACTCCAGGATCCTGGAGAAAAATTGCTTCCTGAAAGTCTGATCACTGTAACATGGGGATTTTGGAAACAGAACGCTGGACCAGGTGGACGCTGGTCTGATCCAGCAAAGCAAGTTTCTTGGTTTTTCTTTTCTAACGCTAGCTAGAGCAAACAGGAGAAGAACAAAGCACAAATACACAGCACGAATACACATCCGTGCTGTGTACAGACTCACTTTCAACTTCTTGACCCTTTGCTCGACGGTCTGCATGCTGGTGACCGGATCCGCCTTCTGCAGCTCTTCCAGCTCCTCTTCCGTTTGATCCAGCCAAGCGTTGATATTGGCCAGGTCGGAGTTGAGCTGCTGCCACTGCTGCAAATTCTGTTTCATGCGCAGCTTATTGCTTAGGTCCTGGGCTTGAAGGAGCTCCCACCTCTCGATGACTCCTGCGGATATTGCAGAATTGTCAGTGTTAAAAAAACCACACATCCAACCCTGCACTTCTGAACACAACTTGGGAGAATGATTATTATTTCTAGATATATCTTTCACGATGCATCCATTGCCCCTCTTGGCCAACAAAAGATAATCCCGTCTGATTGGCCAAACTGGCAACCAAACTGGCAACCAAACGAAATTGAAGGCTGAAAGCAGGAAAGGCACCTGGCCCCGACGGGCTTCTGCAGAAACCATTCCGGAAGCATCTAGAATGGTGGGCTCCTGCCGGTGCCACCCTCTTCACATTAACAGATAAATTCGGAATCATGCCTGAATCGTGGACTAATGCCGTAGTAGTGCTGATTTTTTTTTTTTAAAAAAAGTCAACCCTAAACTCCCAGAAAACCATCGCCCAATTAGTTTACTTTTCATCATGGGCAAACTCTGTGCAAGACACTAGACAAACTCATGGTCTGGGTGTCCAAGTAGAGTCTACCTGGGACAGAACAGACTGGATTTTGTTCCGGCAAATCTACCTTGGCACACTGTGTTACTCTTACCCATTTGGTTGAGAAGTACGGTGGCCTGTGTGGGAAGAAGTTATTCTCAGCGTTTCTTGATCTAAAATCTAAATGGGGCCTTTGACTATCTCTAGGAACCTGTTATGGAATAAACTGGATTTGTTGGGAATGGATAAGTGTTTACTTTTTCTTATCCCCAGCCTGTACTCCTCAACTAGTTGCCATGTTCACGGCCACTTTCTTGGTAACTTAACACACTCGATTCATTCACATCAGGGCGTTAAACAGGGATGTATTTTGGCCCCATATCTATTTAATTTATTTATGAATGATCTAACTCACACTTTGAGAACAGCAGATGGTCATTTCCCTATGCTGGGCCCATATCTTGTTCATCTGCTTCGGCGGGGAGGGCGAGATATAAATTAAATTAATAAAAATAAATAAATAAATAAATTTATTACTCTATGTGGATGACGCAGTAGTGTTATCCTGCTCTCAGAAGAGCCTTAAGTGCTTCTTGTCAGTGTTAGATTCCTACTGCGAGTCTAACTTATTATCTATAAATTTTGAGAAATCAAAAATAATGGTGTTTTCAAAGTCTCAGAGAGACACCTTAATTGGTATGCCAAGGGAAATCCCGTGGAACAAGTTAAACATTTTAAATATTCAGGAGTAAGCTTCCAATATAATAACAGTTGGATCGCACAGAGGAAATACATTTATTTATTTATTTATAATTTAGATGTATAAATTGCTCAATCCCTGAGTAAGGGCTCCGAGTGATGAGCAACAACAATAAAACGTATCATCCAAACAATTCCAACAATTTAAAAACTGATTAAACAATTTCACGGATAACAGTATTCAGATGGTGTTAATACGTCTAATTTCAACGGTGTCCTACTCTCGTAGGGAGTAGGTGGGAGCATAGTTGGAGGGGAGGGGGAGAAGGAGGGAGGGAGTGCCAGCCAAGACGGTGCCTGTTGCTGTCCTCAACCAAAGGGCCAGCAGAACATCTCTGCCTTGCAAGCCCTGTGGAATTGCATAAGGTCCTGCAGGGCACGGATGTCATTTGGCAGAGTTCCACCAGGCAAGGGCCAGGGCAGACGTAGGGGGACGTAGTGGAGGCGGTGGTCCTACAGGTACACTGATCCCAGACCGCTGAAGGCCTTGAAGGTCAGTACCAAACCCTTGAACCTGACCTGGTATTCCATTGGAAAACAGTGCAGCTGGCACGGCACAGGCTGAATACGTGCTGCCCATGGCGCTCCCCTCGGGACTCGCACAGCTGTGTTCTGGATCAGCTGGAGCTTCCGGATCAGTCTCAAGGTAAAGGGAGTTACAGTACTTAATTTAGCTAAAATGTGGTATGTCTGTGGTTGTTCACTTTTGTATGTGAAGGGTGCCCAATATGTTCCAGCTGCTGTTTGAGTCTTCAACACCAAATCGGCATCCCAATTATCCCAATTGGTATCCTAATTATTATATGGAATCCCCATCTACATCAGTGCCTTTACAAGTTCAGGCGTTGTACAGGTATGTGGCCATGTGTCTGGAGACAAGGCAGAACCTCTTAGAGACCAGAGTTTGGCTCTCTCTACCCTGAAATTCTGGCTTCATCTCCAGGGCAGAATCCCCTAACTATATTCAGGACATGTTGGCCAACTCCTTTACAAATACCTGGATTTGCCGAATAAAGTGGAAAATTCGGTCAATTGGTATTCCATTTGATTCTCTCCTCATATTAGGGGAATCTCAAGCCTTTAGGCTATTGAGACCGAGGCTCTTGGACACTGAAAAGCAGGCCCGTAGCCAGGATTTTTAAATTCAGGGGGCCCATTAAATAAGTCAGGGGGCACCCCGCACAGACACCCCCCCCAAGGGAGCACCACAAATAAAATAAAAAATGGGAAGTTGGGGGGCTGTGCTGGATTGGAAATTGGGGAGGGGCTTGACAGTAAGTCGGGGGGGGAGGCCCCGAGATGCCCCACTGTAGCTACGGGCCTGCTGAAAAGCAATCTCTGTATTCTTTAGCAAATAGGATATGTTCTCCAGTGGCATTTTGGTATCGTGCCTGAGCAGGGAATTTTAGCCTCCTGGTTCTCACATTTAACATCTCCACAAATACAATGAGCGTTTATAGTTGCTAGGTTCAATGCCCTCTCTACAGCAGTCCTTATTGGAAGATTCCAAAATGTTCCCTGTTCTCAAAGACTCTGTATATGTAAGGCTGGAAGCCCCGAATCTGTTACGTATGTAGTACTCTACTGTGATCTTTACGCTGAATTGCGCTGCCCTCTAATCAGTCCACTTTTCTGTAAGATGAAAGGGTACTCCGAGGAGAGGCTTGTCTTGTATCTTCTATTAGACTGAAGCCCTCATATTACAGGGCCTGGTAGCAAGGTATTTGCTAACTGCTATGAAAATCCGGGAACTTAAGGCAAAGCAATGTGAAGAGGAATTTCCCCCTCTGTAATGTTTTAATTGCATTCTTCTTTTTTCTTCCTGATACAATTTGATCTATGTGAATAAAGGTACTACTATACTGTCATATTATTTCTGGCACTTGGCAGGTCCCTTGAAGATCGCAAAAAAACACCCCCAAACAAACCTTGAAAATATTACTTTCTATTCCTTAAGAACTCAAGAAGAGCCCTGCTGGATCAGACCAGTGGTCCATCTAGTCCAGCATCCTGTCTCACACAATGGCCAACCAGTTCCTCAGGAGGGCCAACAACAGGGCACAGAGGCCGAGGCCTTCATTAGAACATAAGAAGAGCCCTGCTGGATCAGACCAGTGGTCCATCTAGTCCAGCATCCTGTCTCACACAAGGGCCAACCAGTTCCTCTGGAGGGCCAGCAACAGGGCAGAGAGGCTGAGGCCTTCATTGGAACATCAGAAGAGCCCTGCTGGATCAGACCAGTGGTCCATCTAGTCCAGCATCCTGTCTCACACAAGGGCCAACCAGTTCATCTGGAGGGTCAACAACAGGGCACAGAGGCCAAGGCCTTCATTAGAACATAAGAAGAGCCCTGCTGGATCAGACCAGTGGTCCATCTAGTCCAGCATCCGATCTCACACAGGGGCCAACCAGTTCCCCTGGAGGGCCAACAATAGGGCAGAGAGGCCGAGGCCTTCATTAGAAGATCAGAAGAGCCCTCCTGGATCAGACCAGTGGTCCATCCAGTCCACCATCCTGTCTCACACAAGGGCCAACCAGTTCCTCTGGAGGGCCAACAACAGGACATAGAGTTTGAGACCTTCCCCTGATGTCGTCTCCTGGGATTAGGATTCGAGGTTCCCTTTAGTCACCCTGGCTAGCAGCCACTGACAATCTTTGCTACACTGGATTGGCTACATAGACTGATGGATTAGCTACAAAGACTGATACGGAGCCCTTGTTAAAACCGGAATAGGTTGTTATCCCTTATGGCAATACACTAACTAAAAAAGAAGCAGACAATTGGCAGGTTGTTGAGCTAGAAGGCCCGGATTGTATCCTTTCACTCTGCTTGGCGAACAGCAGCATGTTATCCTGGCGCTAGAATCCTTCCTCGGATTCAAGAGGCTCTTCTGTCATAGGATACAGCTGACTCCGATTACTCACTCCGATTACCCAAATGGCTATCATTTCAGAATCTAAGCGAGGGGTACACAGCCTCATAACAGGTAAAACTAAAACGAGGTAATATCGCCTAGTTATTCTATATACCTTCTCTGCACAGCCTTTGGCTGAACTCCCGATTCTGAATTGAAGCCGAACTGTATGGAATCGCATCTGCTCCTTTTTGTTACCCTCCCGTTTCCCTCTCTTTGCTTTCTCCCTCCCTTTTGAACTTTTGACTGCAAGCAAGCTGGGGCAGGGAGCCCTCTCCTTTTTTTGCTTACATTACCTACGTAAATTCCTGCACAATTGAAGGGACAATTGTGTGGAGGCAGATGAGGCACTGTGGATCGTTCTGCAGGGCACTGTCTGAATTTAATCATAGCTGAATACACGAAGCTGCCTTACACTGAGCCAGACTCTTGGTCCACCGAGGTCAATATGATCTACTCAGACTGGCCGTTGCTCTCCAGGGTCTCAGGGAGAGGTGTTTCACATCACCTACTACCTGGTCCTCACAACTGAAGGTGCCAGGGACTGAACCAAGGACTTTCTACATGCCAGGCAGATGCTCTACTACTAAGCCATAGCCTCTTCCTGGCTGCCTTATACTGACCGTTGATCTATCAAGATGGGTATTATCCAGGGGTCATTTTGTAGAAAAAGAGGTGCAGGAGCTCATTAGCATAACCAATTAGCATAACTGATTTGCATATGCCACACCCCCTGACATCACCGGAAGTGTGTCAGAAGGCAACACCCACCGGTCAGGCTCCACTGGAATGTTTTGGATTGCTAGCTATTGGGGGGGGGGGAGACTGCAGATCTGTCGTCACAGAGGAGGGAGAGCTTGTACCTGAATAAAACTTGGTCATAAAGGTGCAACTGGACTGTTTTGGACTGGGGGGCGGGGGGGGGGGGGTCTGCAACTTACCTGGCTGCTTCTTGCTCTGCTGCTTCTTGCTCTGACTGAGGGCTGCTGGGAGCAGGGGGTGGGGCTTGTTGCATGTGCCCGCCCCCTGGGCTCTTTATTGCCGGAGCTCCGCTCCTGTGCGCTCCTGCAGGAAATGACCCCTGGTATTATCTATTCTGACTGGCCGTGGCTCTCCAGGGTCTCAGCTAGAGGTCTTCCACATCACCTACAGCCTGGTCTATTTAACTGGAGATGCCGGGGATTGAACCTGGGACCTTCTGCATGCCAAGCAGAGGCTCTATCACTGAGCCACTCGCCCCTTTCTAGCTGTGTTACCTTTGGTCTATCAAGTTGGATTCTAACTGTTCATGGCTCTCCAAGGTGTCAGGTGGAGATCTTTGACATCACCTAATCCTTTTAAGTGGAGATGCTGGGCCTTGAACCTGGGACCTTCTGCATGCCAGGAAGATGCTCTACCACCGAGCCATAGCCCCTCCCTAGCTGTCTTATACTGACCTTTGGTCTATCAAGATGGGTATTATCCATTCTGACTGGCCATGGCTCTCCAGGGTCTCAGCTAGAGGCCTTTCACATCACTTATTGCCTGGTCCTTTTAATTGGAGGTGGCGAGGATTGAACCTGGGACCTTCTGCATGCCAAGCAGATTCTCTACCACTGAGCCATAGCCCCTCCCTAGCTGTCTTATACTAACCTTTGGTGTATCAAGATGGGCATTATCTATTCTGACTGGCAGCAGCTCTCCAGGGTCTCAGGCAGAGGTCTTTCACATCACCTACTGCCTGATCCTTTTAACTTTAGTTATTTATTTATCTTTGAATTTATATCCCGCCCTGAGGCTAACAAGAGGCTAACAAGAGGCACAAAGTGCCAAGATTAAAACGAATAAAAACAACATAACAATAAAACAATAAAATACAATAACAAAATATCAGTGCTCCATTTGTCACAAGGTGAGGTAGATCTTAATCCCAACGGTAACATTCCCATAGTCTGTCATCCCTTCTCCTGCCAGGTCACCTCGCACCCCGAAGGGACCAGATAGTGGTGGTGATGGTGTGACGGTGCATAGACAGCAATGATGGAGTAGTGGTGGCGGCGGCTCCTACTCAAAAGCCTGGCGGAAGAGCTCCGTCTTGCAGGCCCTGCGGAACTGAGAAATATCCCGCAGGGCCCGGATCTCCTCCGGGAGCTCCTTCCACCAGGTAGGAGCCGCCACCGAGAATGCCCTGGCTCTGGTCACTGCAAATTTAATGTCACTGGGGCCTGGAATTTCCAGGAGATGACAACTCCCCGACCGTAGTGCCCTTGGGGGAACATATGGGGAAAACTGGAGATGATGGGGATTGAACCTGGCACCTTCTGCATGCCAGGAAGATGCTTTACCACTGAGCCACTCGCCCCCTTCCCTTTGTTACCCACTCGAACAAAGAAAGAGAATGGCGGTGGGGGGGGATATCACAAGAAGCCCTGCTGATGTACCTGATTGCTTCTCCACAGCTGCAACTCCAATGAGGCCTTGGCTGTTGGGGGGCTCTTCACTGGGCGAGATCCCAGAGATCTCCTTCATGCTGTCTACGCTGCTGCTGCTGAGTTGTTTTACCTGGAATAGGACAACAGGCAAAGTACAGAATGATGCTCACAAAGCATGTGCTGCCACCTGACAACGGGAAGGTTGCCCAAGGGCCCGCCACTGCCATTCTCCGCAAGGGCTTCTGTCGGTTGCCTGCTCCTCTGCAGAGTTCTTCCCGCAATTCCTACTGCTGGGACTGAAGACAACCAAAAGGCTATTAAGTAATGGGTTCTCCTGCACCAACCATCTTTCTTATCGACTTGTTCTTCATTAGGAGTTCAGGAAGCTGTAAACAGCGAGTCTGTCGCCCCTTTTCGTTCCTCATTGCACTGGAAGGTCCCACCCAAGACCTTCTCTGGTCTACCCGCCAGAGACGTCGGCAGACACGGTCTTCCCTTTCGGCGTGTTTTCTCAGGGGCACCTTCTGTTATCACTCGGGGGTCTTTCCACCTACACCCAGAACAGCTTAGAGAGCTGGAAGCTGGCTCTGGAAATTGAAGCCTGGGGCAGTCTTTGGGGAGTCTCACACCCTGCATTCATCTTTATCGATTACATTTTTATTCCACTGTTACTCAAAAAAGAGAGAGAGAGCTCGAGACAGCATATAACAGAGGCATGTGTATGTTTGTTTCAGAGGGGAGCCATGTCGGTCTGCAGGAGGAGAGCCAGATTCGAGTCTAGTAGAACCTCAGAGACCAACAAGATGTTTTTTTTGGGGGGGGGCTATGAGCTTTCAAGAGTCAAAGCTCCCTTTGTCCGTATGTGTGAATGTGCGCTTCTCTCCGTGGTCTTCCTGCTCCAAATCTCTCCCCCGTCCCCACCAATAAAGTTCCAAAATGGTGCTCTGGGGAAAACATCTTTTCCAGAACCGTGTGGTGGTGATGACTGGGGAAGTTAGGGAGAGGAAAGAGGGAAAATTTGGAAAGGGATCGAAGCACACACTCACCACTTGTCCTCTCTCGGTTCCCTCCCCTCTTCCAAAGCTGTCTTCCATTTCAAAAATTGCGCTGGACTCACAGAATCATAGAATCAGAGAGCTGGAAGGGGCCATAGAGGCCATCTAGCCCAACCCCCTGCTCAATGCAGGATCAGCCTACAGAGCATCCCTGACAAGTGTTTGTCCAGCCCCTGCTTAAAGACTGCCAGGGAGGGGGAGCTCAACACCTCCCAAGGCAGCTGATTCCATTGCTGAACAACTCTTCCTGTGAAAAAGTTTTTCCTAATATCCAGCCGGTACCTTCCCGCCCTTATTTTAAACCCACTATTGTGAGTCCTCTCCTCTGCTGCCCACAGGAACAGCTCCCTGCCCTCCTCCAAGTGACAGCCCTTCAGATACTTAAAGAGAGCCATCCTGTCCCCCCTCAACCTCCTCTTCTCCAGACGGAACATCCCCAAGTCCCTAAGCCTTTCCTCACAGGGCTTGGTCTCCAGGCCCCTGATCATCCTCGTCGCTCTCCTCTGCACCAACTCTGTTCTGTCCACATTCCTTTGGAAGTGAGGCCTCCAGAACTGCACACAATACTCCAGGTGTGGCCTGACCAATGCAGTCTGCAGCGGTTACATCTTGGGTGGACGCGATGCGGTTAGCCCCTTGGCGTAATCCCCGTGCCTGCTTTTAAGACTTACATAGCTCGGCTTGAAGGGTGTGCTTGTCTCCGGGCTGTTCGGCAAGACATTTCTAACCATGTCCCCCTGATCGTACGGATGCTGCTGGCAAATGGAGCCATCCGGCGAGTGCCACGTGTGAGAGTCGGACGCGGATTTCCCTGTTGTGTGACAATGCAAAGAAATCCACAGAGAGAAAAACGAAATGAGATGCTGGACAGAGCTTTTCCTGTAAGAAGACGACAAGCATTCTGCCAAAGAGTTATGGCATGGAGGGGGAAAAAATGTGAGTCCCACCGTTTCCCTTGCAAAGCATGCTTGTTTGCAAACACAGGTCAGCAGTGCTTCAGGGGTGGGCGATGGAATGAGGGCCATGCAGTTATAGGACATGGTTTCTCTCTCTCTCTCTAACTTTCTCAGCTGAAAATACCTGCAGACAGACTGTACGAGTTAACAACAACGCCAAAAAGCAGGGGGGAAGACTTCTGAGAGCAAGGCCTGTTCCGACCATTAGCCAAGACAAGGCAGTCTAAGTCACGTGGCAGATTCGGTGGCACCATTTAAAAGGCCCGTGAAATGGCCTTATGTGGAGTCCACGCATTGGACCATCTAGCTCAGCACTGCCTGCTCTGATTGGCTGCAGCTCTCGAGGGTCGCAGTGACGGTCCTTCCCAGTGGCTCCCTACCTGAAATCCTTTAGTTAGAGAGGGTGGCAAATGGACCTGGAATCCGCTGCTCTACCATGGTCCACCCCCCCCCCCCAATTTCAAAATTAACAATTTATTTTTATCCCTAAAGTGTGTGAGGAGGAGAAAGGTCACTGGGCCAATTTTCGATACCTTGGGTTGTTTCTGCGACTCCATTGGCACTCAAGATGGGGCCGCTGTGCCACGAAGCAACAGCCGAGGAGAGATGTCTGCCCTTGGTTCGGAGAGCATAGCAAATGCTCATTCCGGATTGCCCCAAAGAAGTACCACCTAGAGCAGGGTTCCCCAACGTGGTACCTGTGGGTCACATGGCACCTGGCAGTACTTCCATTGGCTCCCGCATTTTCAGAAAGTGGGTGGGGCCATTGTAAGGCAGGGTTTTGTTATTCGTTGCCCTCGCTTAAATGAAAAGATTTTCTGCTGGAAGATTAGAAGGACTGCTAAGCACCTGAGCCTTCCTTAGTCAATGTGTGGTTCCATCCCCCCCTTCAGAATTTCCGTCTCTCCAGGAGGTTTGAGGAGGGAGGTGTCCCATTCAGCTTCACCTCCGGTGGCAGCCATTTTGAATCTGACTCCGCCTCCTGTGACAGCCATTTTGGGGTGACACTCAACACCCACTCTCAAAATTCCAAAGGTGCCCACAGGCTCAAAAATGTTGGGGAACCCTGACTTAGAAAGAGCTTTCAGGTCCAGTGCTGAATAGCAAAGCAGAATGTTAGCCCAGCAACCTTTTTTTTTTGCAAGATAACGGCAACCGGCGTGAACTTTGCTAATATCATTCCATGAAAGAAGCAGGCATAGGAGAGCTGAGATACCAGCCGATTAAAAAAACCCAACAACACGAAATTCTGACATTTCTTAAATTGGAAATTCGCAAATTGGACGAATTAACAGGTCAGATGCACTGAAGAAACAGCATTAGCTCTCTAGATGAGCTAGGAAGATACAACCTCTGTTTCATGGAATATACAGTTCTTATCCCTGTATTTTATTCTTTTTTTTGGTAATTTTTTTTCCTGAGAGAACTCCCTCTCCTAAAAGTTTACCCGTTTTCATATGAATGGAGATTGACAAACAGCATGATGGGGAATGTGGAGACGCGGGTGAGTGCACTGCAGCGTTTTAAAAAAGAAAATAATCCACCATGGGCCACAGCTGGCGCATGGTGTCGACACAAGCCAGGGAGCACATGAGAGAGGTGTGAGGAGCAGAACGTGCGCCACAGGGAGACTGGTCATGTTGGGACACATGCAGCAGCAGGGGCCTACCCGAAACTGCTCTCACAGCTTTTGTGGTCATTTTAAGATAGGCCTCGGGATTTTCAGTGATTTCTATATCTGGAAAAAGAATAATGACACCAGTTGCTGTTCTGAAAAAAAAAGATTCTCTCTGTCTCTCTCTTCCTCCCTTTTCCTCCCCCCATGTACCCTACTAGTGCGGGATCCGGTGAAAGATCCATCTCTCCCATCACTGGATTGTCAGTTGCCTGTGGAAAACTGGCCCAGAAGACATGACAATGAAGGCCGCCACTTGTTATTTCGCCCTCAGTATCTGACATTCAGAGGTACACTGCCTCTGAACATGGAAGTTTAGTGTAGCTATCACAGCTGAACATTATTTAGTTCTTCATGTTTCTCTCCTTAATGGCTAATTATCTGTGCTGCTCACCTTCCCACATGGAAATATTAGCTCGGGCCCATAGCTATAGTGGGGCATTTCGGGGCCATGCCCCCTTAATTAACCCCCCCCAAGCCATGCCAGAAAGCATTTAAAAATATTTATTAAGTCATCAACTTAATTAAGTTAAGTAATTAACAAGTGCCCCTAAGAAATTTAAATGCCCCCCAACGAAAAAAATCCTGGCTCAGAAGAAAGGTAAGAGGAGATAAAGAACAGATGTAGAAATGTAGCCCGTAGTTCTTTCTTCTCTCTTCCTTTGGTTGCCTATCTGTAAGGCAGTTGTCAGTGTTCAGGTCCGAATTCTGATCTGGTGGGGCTAATGTGTGACCATGCCCTAAGAGGTTAAAGAGTTCTGAGGATTTAAAAGATATATATATTGGAAGAGAAGTTCGTGCCTGACTGAAAAGGCATAGGAATTAATCTGCGGGAGGGGAATCCCTTTCCATGCTAAGGGCATGTATGCACAATTTCCCCTTCTTCACTTCCTATCCTAGCTACAGCCTGCGTCAGAGCCTCCAGAAATCCTTCTGGCAAATGAGCCTGGGGAGAGGAGGAGAATCCACACAATGGGATATATGCAAAGCCATTCCACAACACATTCCCCTGTCATGGCACATGCCCTCCTGCATTTCTGGTTCTGTACAAAGCGTCTTAGGGGGGGAAATACCTCCACTGTACCACTCCGGCAAAACGATGAGGAAATCATCCATTTGAGAACTTCGTCATTGGATTTATTACTATATATTTGCCTTCCTCTACAATTGTGACCCAAAGCAGCTTATATCATTCTTCTCTCCTCCCTTTTTATCCTCACAACAACCCTGTGATGTACGTTAGGAAGAGAGTGTGACTGGCCGAAGGTCACCCAGTGAGTTCCCATGGCAGGGTGGGGATTCAGTTCTGGGCCTCCCAGATACTAGCTGGACACTCGAGCTGCTACACCACACTGGCTCCTTGGGATTTAAGGTAGCAAGAAAGGCTACTGTGCTTTCCCTGGCCTGCTAATGTTCTACCTGCAGGGAGAATTTTTTTTTTAAACACAGAGCATCCCAAAACATGATGCTCATTCTCCATCTGCAACCTGAAGTGGTACATCCAGAATTCTGCCACAGGATTTATTTTATTTTATTTATTTGATGGGATTTGTATCCCGCCCGCCCTGCACAGCGGGCTCAGGGCGGGTTTCCATCAAATATAATACACAAACAAAAACAGTTAAAATACATCAGACAAAATAAAGTGCAATTTCTACATATCCAATCAGAGCCTCAACAGATGTGACCTATCGGAACTGGGTTCCAAATATTACTCAGATCTGATCCACCAAAGGGGGGACCCGATAGATAGAAAAAAAGGAGGACACCCGCCGCCTCAACTAAAAGCCTGGCGGAAGAGCTCCGTCTTGCAGGCCCTGTGGAACTATAAAAGGTCCCGCTGGGCCCTGATCTCATATGGATGATCAATGGACCTCCCTGAACTGCACAGATGGGAAGCTCTCCACCTGACATTGCTAGGAGTTACATATTTTAGTGTGAGATGTGGAATTTTTCTCTCTTTTCTTTAGGGGCAGAGGTCAAACATAATTCCTGGCTGCCTTGTAAGAACAGCCAGGCATGGAGGGGAGGAAGGAGGCTCACCTGAGAGAGCGCTGTAGTACGGCTCCTCCTCCTCATCCTCGTGAGACGAAGAGCCCCCCACATCTCCGGTGTGGTCCCACTCAAGTGGGATGGAGTCCACACTGACAGGCATCTTGCAGCCTGACCGTTCGTGGCCCACTGCGGGGGGCACGAGGTGGCACAGAGACTGCGGGGAGGGCGGCACCTCCTGTGTGGCTTTCTTGCACCACGGATCAGTCTGCGCGCCTCTGGAGTCTTCTGCGTCGGCTTCGTTTTCGGAGGTCTCTTTTTCATCTTCCAGTCCCTTAAAAAAAAACAAACAGGAAAAGAATGTAGCAATTAACATTTGCATGTCACTCCTGTTCCAGAGAGTAGACTCACTTTTCTATGAGGCAGGTGAGGCTGAGAGAAACACACAGAAACACACACACACAGAGAGAGAGAGAGAGAGAGAGAGAGAGAGAGAGAGAGAGAGAGAGAGAGAGAGAGAGAGACTCGCCTCCTCCTTCTTTTCCAAGAATGGAGAGTAACACACTTCTTCTCCTTCCCCACTCATAAAGCTGGTGCCAGGCCTGCAAAGAGGGCTGGGGCCAACTGAAGCTGTCCTTACCTCCGTTTCTAGCAGGATGAACAAATTGGCAAATACACTGTGGGTCCTGCCTATCTCGTGGTGGTGGAAAAGGCTGTCAAGTCGCAGCTTACAGAGACCCCTCGCTGAGTTTTCAAGGCCAGAGACGAAGAGAGGTGGCTTTGCCACTGCCTGCCTCTGGCTAGCAGCCCTGGACTTCCTTGGTGGTCTCCCATTTAAATACCGACCAGGGCTGACCCTGCTTTTAGCTTCCACGATCTGATGAGGCAGGGCCAGCCTGATCCAGATCAGGGCAGTTTGATATCAGAATGCCCCAAAACCTGGGTTTGCATGGGCTTTTTCTTCGTTTTAGTTAGTTACTTAAAGAGAGAGAATTATTCCCTCCCGGGGGGGGGGGAGTTCATTTTTATGTTGAACTTCATTGCTGTCGACCTGCTGGTGCTTTCATGCGAGGGCTGTGGGGTCTTTTTTTAATGTATCTCGATTTTCAATCATCTATTGTATTTTTATGATTTGTAATGGATGGTTTTGATGATCTGTCATGGATGATTTTGATGATTTTTAGTTTATCTTTTTTAATGATGATTTTGATTATTTTAATTGGCTATTTTCACGATGGCCATTACCAATGTTCCCTCTAAGCCGTGGAGTCTAGTGAGCAAAAATTCTACTTTGTGAGCTACTGGCATTAAAGTTGTGAGCGAGTGATTTGGCTACTGCAACAATTAGTTTGCTCCGGAGCCACCCTTCCTGTGCTAAGACAAAGATGTGTGAGCCGGAGGCTAAAAAACTGTGAGCTAGCTCACACTAACTCAGTTTAGAGGGAACACTGGTCATTACTGACTTCAGTGAACATTAACTCCAGTATATTGCTGACGGCTAAGAGATGGGGGGGTTCAAAGTCACGAATGGGCTCCTGCTAAAGAAAAAATTCAGTTCTTTGTTTACCGGGTGCCAGGAGGTCAGCTTTTGGTGGAATCGGGAGACGCGGCCAAAGACTTCTTGGCAGTACTTGTGGAGCTCCACCAGTTCTTCTTCGATCACAACAGCGTCTGACGGCTCGCTCTTCTGAATCAGATGCTCTCCAAACACAATGAGCTGATCGATCTTGTTGATGTTCAGTGTTATTTCCTGCTGGAAACCCTATTTGGAAGAAAGGTGTGGTTGCTTCACATCAGGTTATCGCACATCGAGACTGCATCGTTCAGATTATTTCACATAAACAGAGGTCAAGGAGGGACACGCTTCATCATGTTTGCATTGGTCTAGCAGGCAGGTAACAACTCAGAAGGCTCTGGCAAATGAGACAAGCTACGTCCTACTGGAGAAGTCAATTACTTCCGCGAACAGCCAACCCATTTAAAATTCTATCCTATCCCAAATATGGAGATTTTAGATCCTGAATCCATTCTCCAGACCATTCCATGGAGACATTTCCTTGGCTGAATAGTATGTTAATGTGCTCACGTGTGGATCTTTTGCATATGTATCCTTCCTCATCATTTCAATGAAGGAATCTGAAACTAGGAAGGAATGTGGCTGTGGATCAGGCTCCTCCATTGAAATTAACATACAAATTGTGAGCTCTGGCATTTCCACAGAGCTGTAGGCTGGGACTTCCAGGTCTTGCACTGATGAACTCCGCCTCCCAAACAGCAGAGTAGTGGAAGCAAAGACTGGTTTTGCATGAAGAGAAGAGATTGCATTTATACCCCAGCCTTCACTACCCGGAGAAGTCTCAGAGCTGCTGTACAGATTTTACAAAACACTGCTTCAGCCACCGCAGCACAAGAATCTTCACTGTGTGACTGGAGATAAGCTGCATTGGTCATTTTGTGGCTGGCTCAGCCTCCTGCGGCAGCCCTTTGGTGGCTGAGCCCACCTGGCTGTGTCACAATTCCAAAGGTGCCTGCAGGCTCAAACAGGGTGGGGGACTCCTGTACTAGAGTCATAAGTATTTTTCTCCCATGTAGGTCAGTAAAGAAGACTGCTTGGTGCGACGCTATAAAAATACCAGCCCAGTTATCATTAGCTAAACTCTATAAACGAAATTACACCGAAAACAGACCATCAGACGTTGTATAGCTCGCTATTAAATACTTTCTAACATGAATTATACAATGCAATAACTTTCGTCCCAAATCATGTAGCGACATTCAATGTATTCATATAAATGTATACATATTTATATGAATAAATTAATATTTATAAGAATACACTGAATGTTGCTACGTGATACGGGACGAAAGTGATTGTATTGTGTAATTCATGTTAGAACGTGTTTGACAGAGAACTATACAATGTTCGATGGCCTGTTTTCGGTGTGATTTTGTTTACAGGCTCTTTGTAAGCCGCCCTGAGCCTGTGCTGCGGGGAGAGCGGGGTATAAATTGAATAAAATAAATAAATAAATGATACAGTGTTGAACTTCTCACACCTTTTGTGTCTGTACTGCTATAGTTCTCATTAGCAGCACAGTCTAAAAAGAGATACTGAAGAAGAAGAACAAAAGAAGAAGAAGAAAAAGAGGAGGAGGAGGAGGAGATTGGATTTATACCCCGCCCTTCACTCGGAGTCTCAGAGCAGTTTACAATCTCCTTCCCTTCCTCTCCTCACAACAGACACCCTGTGAGGGAGGTGGAGCTGAAAGAGCTCTTTCCAGAACTGACCTTGAGAGAACAGCTCTGACAGAACTATGGCTTGCCCAAGGTCATCCAGCAGCTACAAGTGGAGGAGTGGGGAATCAAACCCAGTTCTCCCAGATTAGAGTCCACACACTTAACCACTACACCAAACTACAAAACAGCGGTCTGCTGCTGTTAATTTAAAAAGTACTACCTACATTTAGCTGCCGCATCTTGTCATCAAAGTTGCCCTCCGAGAAGTGCTCCACGTTGGTCAGCTGCAAGTCCATTTCCGTCAGCCACACCAGGATGCTGTCCTTCGCCCCCACAAAATCATCCCATTGACTGGTAAAGTGCTAAAGACAACCACGGGACAGAGTTCGTCAACACAACCCTTGAAGTCGCTCGCATCAGTCTGTCTACAAAACAGGTGCTTTTAACGCATGATGCATCTTTTCGTGCATTCGGCAGCCGTCGGGCTGCCAGCAAATGGAAGCAAAGGTAAAGGGGGGGGGCACCACAAGCTACATTTACGACTGCAGATGCAAGAATCGTTGCTGACATTGGTTACTCAAGTTGCATTCATTATTCTCAGAGCCGTGCATGATCATGGGAGGGAGGGCAGGAAGGGTTGCATTAGTGCTTAGTTCTTTGTGGCCCGTTTTTACACACCCAGGGAAATGCTGATCGCCACTTTGGGATCAGGAAGCCATTTTTCTCCAGCCCAGTTTGGCTGGAGATCCTGGAGGGTTTTTTTGTCGTCTTCTGGGTGTGGAGCAGCGGTCACTGGGTGTGTGTGTGTGTGTGGGAGGTATTTATGAATTTCGTCCACTCTGCAGGGGGTTGGACTAGATGACCTTGAGGTCCCTTCCAACTCTGTGATTCTATGTTCAGCAGCTCTGAGCATGTGTGGGGGAAAAGAAAACAGTTCGGTACATGTTTCAGCTTCCCAAGAATCTCAGCTCTCCCACTTTTAAAACAATTCCGTGGCACAATCTAGTCCCTCCTTCCCTGCCCTGTGTCTCAGAAGAGGATCGCCATAGGAACCAAAGGAGACCTTTCCTTTCTCCTCTCCTGTGGGTGCCTCTGAGCCTCACGTGTCCTGCAGCAGGCTGGTGATTACATTCAACAGGAGACCTGAGAGCAACGCTCCCTCTAAGCTGTGGAGTCCCGTGAGCAAAAATTCTACTTTGTGAGCTACTGGCATGAAAGTTGGGAGTGAGCGATTTGGATACTGCATAAATTAGTTTGCTCTGGAGCCATCCTTCCTGAGCTAAGGCAAAAATGTGACAGCTAGAGGCCAAAAACCTGTGAGCTAGTTCGCACTCACTCAGCTTAGAGGGAACACTGCCTGAGAGAACTTTTGCACATATTCAGCCACCTGTGGCAAGGCTTCTCATGCTCAGAGCCAACGCCTTGAGGAGGGAAGGGGTGGTTGAATTATCTGGAAGGAACTTTGTTCTGTGTGTAAAGGTTGTGTCCGGATGAGCTGAGAGGGAAAGGAGGAGGCCATCGATACTTGTATGTGCCGCCTGAAGAGTGATATGTGGATTATGTGCCACATTTCTAGCCCTTACGACTCAGCAGAGGACCTGTGGCTCAGAGTTGGGGCATCTGTTTGGCAAGCAGAAGGTCCCAGGTTCAATCCCCAGCATCTCCAGTTAAAAAGGGTCAGGTGATGTGGAAGACCTCAGCTTGCAGCCCCGGAGAAGCACTGCCAGTTTGAGCAGACAAAGAAGGACCTTGATGGACCAAGGTATAATGTAGCATCATGTGTTTATGTGACTGCAAAAATAGGTTTGGAAATGGCCATGTCTTGGATGAGCTCTCCAAAGTCAGAGAGGGGAGTTCTCTCTCTATAGTATTATAGACTCACAATGGTCCTTGGTCGCAGAATGTTTTCTTGGCTTCAAATTTGGAGTTTCTATTTTTTTTTAAAGTGCACAGAGGTACTCTTAACCCCTTGTCTATTTCCCATGCATAGATCGGATTCTCCTTCCTAGAGAATTTAGGCTGAATGATTAATTATTTAAAGGCACCAAACAGCGGGAGGGGTGACTCTCTCACATGGTGCCCTTTCTCCAAAATTCTACTGGCTATCCACGTTTCCTTTTCCCTTTCCCAAAGGAGCTCTGGGCAACATAGAATCATAGAGTTGGAAGGGGCCATACAGGCTATCTAGTCCAACCCCCTGCTCAATGTGAGATCAGCTTGGAGCATCCCTGACCAGTGTTTGTCCAGCCGTTGCTTCAAGACTGCCAGGGAGGGGGAGCTCGCTACCTCCCTAGGTAGCTGGTTCCACTCTTGCACAACTCTGACTGTCAAAAAGTTTTTTCTAATATCCAGCCGGTACCTTCCCGCCCTTAATTTAAACCCATTCTTGCCTCTCCTCTGTTGCCAAGAAGAACAGCTCCCTGCCCTCTTCTCTAAGGGACAGCCCTTCAAATACTTCAAGAAAGCAATCATGTCCCCCCTCAACCTCCTCTTCTCCAGACTGAACCTTCCCAAGTCCCTCAGCTGTTCCTCACAGGGCTTGGTCTCCAGCCCCACGATCATCCTCATCACTCTCCTCTGCACCCGCTCCGTTCTGCCCACATCCTTTCTGAAGTGAGGCCTCCAGAACTTCACACTATACTCCAGGTGTGGCCTGACCAATGCAGTGTACAGTGGGACTCTGACACCTTGCGATCATATACAGTTCACCCAGGGGTCATTTTGTAGAAAAAGAGGTGCAGGAGCTCATTCGCATAACTCATTCGCATAACTTATTTGCATATGCCACACCCCCTGACATCACCGGAAGTGTGTCGGAAGGCTCCACTGGACTGTTTTGGATTGCTAGCTATTGGGGGGGGGGGAGAATGTGCAGATCTGCCCTCACAGAGGAGGGAGAGCTTGTACCTGAATAAAACCTGGTCTTAAAGGTGCCACTGGACTGTTTTGGACCGGGGGGGGCGGGCGGGGGGAGCTCTGCAACTTACCTGGCTGCTTCCTGCTCTGACTGAGGGCTGCTGGGAGCAGGGGGTGGGGCTTGTTGCATGTACCCGCCCCCTGGGCTCTTTACTGCCGGAGCTCTGCTCCTGTGTACTCCTGCAGGAAGTGACCCTGAGTTCACCCCCCTTTTATCCTTTCAATAACCCTCTGAAGAAAGTTGGCAGAGAGCGTGCCTAAGATCATCGTGGGAACTTCGAGGCCAAGCAGGGCTTTGAACTCAAGTCTCTCGGTTCCTAGTCCTACACCAGCACACTTCACTATCCCTGGCACCGCCCATGCGCAGTCACCTTGAGTCTCTTCAGAATTGCCGTCACGCGTTTCTGGAGGTTGTCCCACCGCTGGTTCCCCTCGTGGACCATCTGCTTGAGCTTGCTAGCGGAATCAGTGCGGTTCTCCCGGGCCAGCCGCCGGTATTGCTTGTTGATCAGCTCCAGCTGTGTCAGTCGCTCGTGGATCTGACGCTGAAATGCCTGCAGTGTAAAAGCAACGAATAAGTTTAGATTTGATTCCCCCCCCCCCCCCCCCGGCTGGCTAAAAAAAAAAGGCGAACACGCGGCACAGGCTGGCCCGATCGCATCAGATCTCGGAAACGAAGCAGGGTTGGCCCTGGTTCGTACTTGGACGGGAGACCGCCAAGGAAGACGAGGGTCACCACGCAGAGGCAGGCAATGGCAAACCACCTCTGAAACGTCTCTTGCCTTGAAAACCCCACGGAGTCACCATAAGTCAGTTGTGACTTGATGGGAGTTTACATGCACGGATGCAGAGTGCTGGCCAAGAAAAACAATGCTAATCGTGTATAAATAATGGCTTTGTATATGTATGCACAGTAGGTAGGTCTAGCTTGCAGTGATTTCCCAGCTATATCTTGGCACATTATGTAGTAGAGATGAAAAGAGGAGCCCTGAACTTTATGGTGGAGCTTCAGCCTGTCCCTTCTTTTGTGATTTCGATGCTTTCCCCCCCAAGCTGCTCAGCAAATATTACAAAGCATTAAACGATTCGATTAAAACGTATTTGGAAAGTCACCGGGTGTATGTTGGCTTTAAAATGAGATATTTTGATTGAAGTACTTCTTCACCCAAATGA
Organism: Gekko japonicus; assembly: GCF_001447785.1. Classification (NCBI taxonomy): domain Eukaryota; kingdom Metazoa; phylum Chordata; class Lepidosauria; order Squamata; family Gekkonidae; genus Gekko; species Gekko japonicus. The sequence continues at coordinate 52,004 of NW_015171590.1, read as the reverse complement.
GAATTAACATGTGGAATTCACTGCCACAGGCATAGAAAACTTCAAGGGGTGGACTGGGTGAATATATGGAGCTGAGGTCCATCTGTGGCTATTAGCCACAAAGTGTAGATGGAACCCTCTATCTGGAGCAGTGATGCTCTGTATTCTTGGTGCTTGGGGGCCCACAGTGGGAGGGCTTCTGGAGTTCTGGCCCCACTAGTGGACCTCCTGATGGCACCTGTGTTTTGGCCGCTGTGTGACACAGAGTGATGGACTGGATGGGCCACTGGCCTCATCCAACATGGCTTCTTTTTATGTTCTTAACTGTTTTTATGCTTTGCCATCTTTTACTCCCTTGTTGTAACGTGACTTCAGCAGCACCCTTAGGTGGAAGAGCAATCATACACATTTCCCCATTTTTAAAATTAAGTCAATATTCCCATTCATAGATTGTATGTATCAGTGTTTCCCTATCTCAAGGGTATCACAATGTGTGTGTGGGGTGGGGTGGGGTGGGGGATAGATGCTTTTATGGGAAACTGAGAAGCCAAGAGGGCATTCGAAAAATGTAGAGGCATAGGAATAACCGAGAGAAGGCTTCACCTCAAACTTCTTCAGCTCCTCTTTGGCATTTGTGTAGGTAACTTCTGAAGAGTTTGGACAGGCTGCTGTCCGCTCCGCCGTCTTCAGCCAGTCTTCAAAGCGAGAGTAGTCGTCTAAAAACTTCTGCCACAATCTCCAGGTCTCCTCGATCCTGGGGGAGAAACAAGCAGCTATAGGCTCAGCACAAACGTATTTCCCCACTTTCGGCAAAATGCATTTACTATTTTGCACCCTGGTCACCCAGCCGAACAAATCTTAGGACCTGTTCACACGGAGGATTTGCCACGGGAGAGCGACGAGTGCATGGCGGATTATCCGGCTGCGATCACACCGCAACATCTGGGAAGTGGAGCGCAGCCGTGGCATACCGCTGAAAATGTGGGATTAAAAACTACCTGCTCGGAGGTACTAGCAACCGGTTTGCCACGGGCTGCCTCTGGAGTCCCTCGGTGTGATTGTGCCGGCCGCGGCTTTTCCCTCCAGCCCCTTGTTGATGCGTAGTCGCGGAGGGAAGGAACCGTAGCGTGCTGCCGACGCGTGGGATCGTGTTATGCCGGCTCTAATTGCGGCGGTGCAAAAAGCCCCCTCATGGATCACTGCCTTGTCGTGGCGAGGGGGCTTGCATGGTTCGATGAGGCTGTGGGCTATGCCGTGGAGGGCCACCCAAGACGGACAGGCCACAGCAGAGAACTCAGACCAAGCGTGATCCCCTGGAGAAGGAAATGGCAACCCACTCCAGTATTTTTGCCAAGAAAACCCCATGGCCAGTATCAAATATTGAGCAACCTTCAGAGGACGGCGGAAGACAGGAAGGCCTGGCGTGATCTTGTCCATGGGGTCACGAAGAGTCGGACTCGACTGTGACTGAACAACAACAAAAAGCCCCCCCTCCCTCCCGCGTTATCCGGCCTGTGTGACCAGGGCCTTAGTCTATCAATTGTAACATTCTGCAAACCACATATGTTATGCAAAAAAAGCAGTGTTCTGCAGCTCACACAGAACATACAAATGAAACACATTTGCAGTTGTCTATACTATACATGCCCTGATCTGGATGACCCAGGTCACATTCATCACATGCAACAAGAAAGAGAAGGGCCCTCACTTCATTCGCCTCTCCATAGACATAGCGCAGATGTTCCTCCAGCGGCGATCCAAACTCCTGGTGGTCTGCTGGATGGAGTCACATTCAGTCTCATTGGCACAGGCATCAGAATCATGCAGCAAAACCTCGCAGATGTTGAACACTGATTCGACACCAGCGCTGTGCTGCTCTATGTCACGCTGGAGATCCTGAAACGTTGAAAAAACAACAAGGCACGCAAAAGGGTGGTCACAACTCAGGACCAGAAAGAACTTCCCAGAGAGCCTTGGAGCTGAGCTATCAGAACTTAAGGGAAGTCATGTTGGATCAGGCAGTCCACCAGCAGGGCCAGAAATCCAGAAGCCATATGTTTATCTAGTCCCTTCATAAGAACATAAGAGAAGCCATGTTGGATCAGGCCAATGGGCCCATCCAGTCCAACACTTTGTGTCACACAGTGGCCAAAATCCAGGTGCCCTCAGGAGGTCCACCAGCGGGGCCAGAACTCCAGAAGCCCTCCCACTGTTCCCCCCAAGCACTAAGAGTACAGAGCATCACTGCCCCCAACAGGGTGTTCCATCTATATATTGTGGTTAATAACCAGTGATGGACTTTTGCTCCATGTTTATCTAATCGCCTCTTGAAGCTGTCTATGGTTATAGCTGCCACCACTTCCTGCGGCAGTAAATTCTGTGTGCTGTACAATCAGCAGACCATATGTGATTCTATCGTTAAGTCTGCACATATTCAAACTTTAGGTATGGGGGAAACCAAACCCTTGAAGGCTTAGCTGGATAACAAAAACTTGCCCCAAATATGAAGTCCTTCTGCTCAAGTCCTGTTGAAATGACAGCACAAGAATCATAGAATCATAGAGTTGGAAGGGACCTCCAGGGTCATCTAGTTCAACCCCCTGCACAATGCAGGAATTTCACAACTACATCCCCCCATACCCTGTTCCATGCCCAGAAGATGGCAAAAAAACCCTCCAGGATCCCTGGCCAAACTGGCCTGGAGAAAACTGCTTCCTGATCCCAAAGTGGCGATCGGCATTTCCCTGGGCGGGTAAGAAAGGGTCACGAGAACTAAGCACTGAGGCAACCCTTCCTGCCCTCCCTCTCATGGTCTCATTATACACCTTGTATAATGTCCCATTCATTTCAACAAGGAGAACGTTCTGGTAGATTTTGGTCCCTATCAGTTTCAGTGGTCTTTCACAGACCTTCCGTACATTATAGCCAACCAGAAAGGATAGACAGCAATAAGGGCATCATTTTGCCCTGTGAAGCATTCAGTGAAATTCAGAATCTTACTGGCTGATTCAACCTACTCAACTGCTGCAGTCGTTTTCAGTACCCCTTCTTTGGCTGCCCTTTCTCCATCTGAGGCTAGATGGATGGCGACCTGAGAAAAGGCATTCTTGGTTGTGGCACCAAAATTACCGAATCCCCTCCACAGGGCAATTAATCTGTCCCATTCAATCACTGTCTTCTGCCAGCAGCGGAAAAATTGTGTGTTTTGTTTGGCGTTCCCTCTCTGAACTTCCTTCCTGTTTCTATGTCTTGCGTAATGGTGTTTGTGTGTGTGTGTAATTGTTTTTTTCTGTTTGTTTAATTGTTGTTTTTCACTGTTCTGAAGATATTGTGTTTTTAAAAAGCTTGTTCTAATGGTTTTGAGTGTTCGTCACCCTTGGGACCCTACGTTGGGTGGAAAGGTGGTATAAAAATGTTAAACAACAACAACAATAATAAACAAAAAAGGTAAAGGTAAAGGTTTCCCTTGCTCGAAAGCCAGTCGAATCCGACTCTAGGGGGCGATGTTCATCTCTGTTTCCAAACCGAAGAGACAGCGTTGTCCGAAGACTTTTCTGTGGTCATGTGGCCGGCATGACTAAATGCCGAGGTGCACGGAATGCTGTTACCTTCCCACCGAAGCGGTACCTGTTTATCTACTTGCAGTTTCTTGCTTTCGAACTGCTAGGTTGGCAGGAGCTGGGACCAGAGACGGGAGCTCACTCCGTCACTTGGGTCTCGAACTGCCGAGCTACCGACCTTCCGGTCTGCAGCTCAGCATCTTAACCTCTGAGCCACCATGGCCTCATAATAAGCATACCTAAGCCCTAAAAGGTCTATGCATCTCCTAGTGCTATGCGTGGTGAGAAATCTGGACTCGAACTCATAGCCTTGGGGACAAGCTACTGAGAACAGAACCTTGTGGCTCAGATTTATATGAAACTCTTTCTGCCTGTATGAGTGTTTATTGTTTTAATTGACTGTAATGTGATTTTATCGTAACGAGTCTTAGACACGGCTTCTTGTGACCTGCCCCGAGCCCACTTTGGGGAGGGTGGGATAAAAAATCCTCAAAAATAAATAAACAAACATTGTAACTAATCGACTCCTTGACAAAGTCAGTCTGATTCTGGTGGGACCAACTCAGCCACTGTTGGAAATGTCAGTTTTACAGCTGAAGAGGAGAACTTCTTGAAGGCCCCTGACCTCACACGGCATTCTCTGTGGCATTCAGAGAAACTACAGGCAAAAGCAGAAGCAAGCAAGCGTAAAGGCGGCTTGTTATCCACCTGTTCCTTTCAGATTGTCTATTATTCCCCCCCCCCCACACACACACCTGCTGTTCTGCAAGTCTCTTCTGTATCTCCTGATCGTTGCAGATGTCGTAGACAACGGGCTTAGAGAGCTCGGACTCGATGCGAGCCAGCCAGGTGCGCAGGTTGCTCATGTTTTTGTCCAGCTGCTGTATGAAAGCAAATGTCTCCTTCAGTTTCTTCACCCTGTGTAAGACGGGAAAGCAAGATGGCTATAAAATGTGTTAAGACCGGGAATCGTATTCAAAGGGACTTGAATATCGAGTTGGACTGCTGATCCGCCAAGCTTGCCTGCTACAATCTGCTCCCTTTGGAGACACGTCTCCCGTGACTCTGCCAGAAGTCTCCCAGTCCCGTTACTTCAGATCTTCTTAACCAGAGAGACTCAGACCTCAACCTAAGAAGGCCTTCTGCTTTGCAGGCTAGGGGCACTTTCACAGAGCTAGATGGAGGAAGAGATAATTTGCTTCCACATCTGAAGACACCTTAACTATCTTAATACAGTGCATAAACAGCCTCTACTCCACACTTTCCCCACTCTGCTGGACCTTCCCTGCTGATCCATACATTTATTACCTTTTGGTTAGATTACAGCGACCCGCAAAGTTAAGAATATAAGAAGAGCCCTGCTGGTTCAGACCAATGGTCCATCTAGCCCAGCGTCCTGTCTCAGTGGCCAACCAGTTCCTCTAGACAGCCAACAACAGGGCATAGAGGTCAAGGCCTTCCCCTGAAGTTGCTCCCTGGCTCTGGGATTCAGAGGTTTAGTGCCTTTGAATGTGGAGGTCCCCCTCAGTCACCAGGGCTAGTAGCCATTGATAGACTCCATGAATCTATCTATAACAACATCAGAAGAGCCCTGCTGGATCAGACCAGTGGTCCATCTAGTCCAGCATCCTGTTTCCCACAATGGCCAACCAGTTCCTCTGGAGGGCCAACAACAGTGCATAGAGGCCCAGGCCTTTGTTAGAACATCAGAAGAACCCTGCTGGATCAGACCAGTGGTCCATCTAGTCCAGCACCCCTTCTCACACAGGGGCCAACCAGTTCCTCTGGAGGGCCAACAACAGGGCATAGAGGCCAATTATCTTGAGACCTTTTGCAAAACCTGGCGGCCCACCTTTTAACAAAAATGCCACGATGTGAACCATGTCATGCCTACCACAAAACACCAACTCTCTCCCCCAGGGAGATTCATCTGTCCCCTTCTGTTGACATCTTCTGTCAGTGGGTGAAGACTTTATTGTTTTGCCTGGTATTCCCTCAAGGATCCCTCCTTCTTAGCCAATGTTTTAATAGCTGCTCTTATGTTCTGTATGTATTTTAACTCTGTTTTAATTATTTTAATGTGTTTGTTGGGGGGGCGTGATTTTAATGGGCTTAAATTGTGATTTTATCATGTATGTTTTAAATCGTTAGCCACCTTGGTGGCCCTTGTAAAGGCAGACAGGTGGGATGTAAATTTTGTTCATAACAACAATAATAATTTTAGCTCAATACTTGAAACACTAACTGAGGCAACGTGCGTTTTCTTCTGAATACAACTTGGCTGAAATTACTTTTTAGCTATTCTTAAATAGTGATAGCTGCTGTAATTGCATTCTTTTTTTTTTGTCTTGAGTGAACTGTACAGATTTGAAGAAGAGTTGGGTTTATACCCCGCCTTTCACTCAGAGTCTCAGAGCAGCTTACAATCACCTTCCCTTCTCCCCACAACAGACACCCTGGGAGGGAGGTGGGGCTGAGAGAGCTCTGAGAGAATTGCTCTGAGAGAACTGTGACTGACCCAAGGTTACCCAGCTGGCTGCATGTGGAGGAGTGGAGAATCAAACCCAGTTCTCCCAGTTTAGAGTCTGCCACTCTTAGCCACTACTCCAAACTGGCTCTCTTTGTTTGTTTGGTTCCTTCTGTTAGTAACATTTCAGGCCTATTGTTAAATATATTTTGTGGTGAACCTGTATTTATACAATAATAACTTTTCCCCCAAAAAAAACAAACAATCCCAGACTTAGTTGCCTGTGCATCTCTAAGGTCCATGCAAGGCTCTGGTTCTTACCTTTACAGCCCTGGGACCCACCTACTTGGGCCAACACCTCTCCTTGTATACCCCCAACATAGGTCATCAGACAGATATCTATTGATTGTTTCAACAACCCATCAAGTTCAGAACTCATTCTGTCACTAAGGTGGTCTCAACACTGCTACAGGAAGTAGTCGTATTATGGCTGTTTGCATGGATCGAAATGGTTTTATGGTTTAACTGACAGAGCGGAAACAGGAAGAAGGAGGGAAGAAAGGAAAGGGAGAGGCGAGGATGATAGTGGATGAGAAAGTATAAATGGAATTACCCAGATTTGAACTTTGTTTCTGCAGCTAAGCATTGTGGGTAAGAGTGCCCAAATTCATGACTAGGTAGCAGCATTCCCTTTGCCCCGTGGGGCATCATTTATACAGCAGAAGATTCAAACTGTAGCTCAGGTTGCAAATAGCTTATAAAAGGTAAAGGTAAAGGTTCCTTTGCTTGAAAGCCAGTTGCGGTGCTCATCTCCATTTCAAAGCCGAAGAGCCAGCGCTGTCCGAAGACATTTCCGTGGTCATGTGGCCGGCGTGACTAAACACCGAGGCGCACGGAACGCTGTCACCTTCCCACCGAAGTGGTCCCTATTTATCTACTTGCCATTTCTTGCTTTCGAACGGCTAGGTTGGCAGGAGCTGGAACTAGAGACGGGAGCTCACTCCGTCATGCGGCACACTCGGGTCTCGAACGGCTGAACTACCGACCTTCCACAGCCTGCAGTTCAGCGTCTTAACCCCTTGAGCCACCGCAGCTCCTTAAATTGTTATAGCTTATACTCTTTCCTAAAAATATGGAATCCCTTCTGCTTTTGCTATCAAATCACAGCTGACTTATGGCAACCCTGTAGGGTTCTGAAGACAAGAGACATTCAGAGGCAGTTTGCTATTGCCTGCTTATGCATGGCGACCCTGGACTTCCTTGGTGGTCTCCCATCCATATATTAACCAGGGCTGACCCTGCTTAGCTCCCAAGGTCTGACAAGATCAGGCTAGCCTGGGCTATCCAGGTCAGGGTGGAGAGTCCCAACACTGCCATATAAATAGCTCCCTGTAGTTGAAAAGGGTCATTAGCATCAAGGGCAACTGCAGGCCACATGCAAGACCCAGCATGGTGCTTCCAGTCTGCTGGGCTTATTTTATAATGCTAATTATCTTTGCAGACGGGACCCAACCTAATTAACTAATTTGTTGCATAGGCTGTTTGCCTTTTCGTCAACCCCCTCCCTGGTCAATCACTCGCCCCAAGAAAAACAACCCAGTGATGCCGGAAAACCCCTTTCAGGAAGCCGAGTGCAGCTCAGCCCAAAGTTTCTTAGGATCTCCGGAGTCAAACGGATGAGAAACATTTCAAAGCCCACCCAGATTGCACCAAGGGTCAAAACAAGATATGACCAAGGAGATAATGTGATCAGGATTTCCCATAGGTTTTAAGAGGATTAAATGTATCTGTAGGGGCCCATGTTCCGGACCAGGGTTGTGGTAATGGCTGAAGGGTTGTTTTTTTGGTAAACGAAACCCCCTTATCCTCCTGCACAATTTCCCATGCAAACAGACCCCCTTCCCCAGCTACTATTAGATTCATGAGGAGAACCTACATGCACCAAGATGGGTAGCCATTTCAGTCTGTCTGTAGCAGCGGAAAAGAGCAAGGGTCCAGTAACACCTTAAAGACTAACAAAATTTGTGGCAGGGGAGGAGCTTTCGTTAGTCACTGCTCACTTCCAAGATGGGTAGAAGTAGAAAAGAGCAAGAGTCCAGTAGCACCATAAAGACTAAGGGAATTTGTGGCAGGGTAGGTACACTCTGTGAATACTATTATTGAGCATTTTGGCTTCCTTTTTTTTTTTTTTTAAATGGTGCACTTGTTTCAAACCACTTAAGTTTTCCCTCCCTTTACATATGTTTGTGTCTACGCCACTAAAAACTTTCTGTTACAAGAAAGTTTGTAAACCATGCATACTTGTACAGATATTATCCCTGATGCACAGCTTGGGTTTCTTTGATGCAGCATTTTGGGCATGAAGCATAGAAGTGATAGATGTACAACTGTACTTTTCCTCCAAGGTTGAACATACATTTTGTTTATGCAGAAGGTCATTAGTTAATGGGTCTCAGGTAATAGTTGCAGGGACAGCCCTTTGTCTACCTAGCACCTTGGAGAGCGCTTGCCAATCAGATTAGACATCGCTGAACTAGATGGACCAATCATTTGGCTCTGCGTAAGGCAGGTTTGTGTCACTTTGTCCTTACAGGTTCATCTTTTAAGTGCTCTCTGACACAATGGGAGAAGAAGAAGTAGATATATGGGGAACAATACCATGGTAGCATATGGCTGTGTGCCCAATCCAGCAGAAACCTCTAGATCCTGTCCTCTGTAAATGGGAAGGGGGTTGTGGCTCAGAGGTAGAGCATCTGCTTGGCATGCAGGGCCTCCCAGGTTCAATCCCCGGCATCTCCAGTTAAAAGGATCAGGCAGCAGGTGATGTGAAAGACCTCCGCCTGAGACCCTGGAGAGCTGCTGCCAGTCTGGGCAGACAATACTGACCTTGATGGACCAAGAGTATGATTTAGCATAAAGTGTCATATGTACATGCATGAAGGATAAGGAAAATGGTGCAGACAGTATTTTAGCCCAGCTATTCAGCCAGAAATAAAAATTAATGGAAAGGCAGCAGGACGAAAGACAGGCGTTTATTGTTAAACTTAATTAAAATTAGAATTTAGTGCCAGCGTTCTGGAACTTGCAGCCCTTTTAAAGGTACCAATATTTTAAATGCTTTTAAAGGTCATTACATCAATACTACTTGTATTTAACAACGCATTGCCTCCGATTGACTAACAAGGAATCTCGTAGGCCCCCTGAACAAAAATTCACCACGATCGCCCCACCTCCTTGCATTGAATGATCAGGTGCATGGGGAATGACAGCAAACTATTATGTGTGAAAAGGCTACCGCATGCTTTTCTGCTGTTTAAAAAACAACAACCGTGGTTAAGTGTAAACACCATCATAGAAAATGTATGCTTTTACTTCAATGGGACGATAATGAAAAGGAATAGGCGTTTATATTTCAGCACAAGCATCATCTCAGCTGAAGTGAATACAGTATTTATATCTGCCAAAGAGACCGCTTGAAAATACGTTTATTTGCTCCTGAAAACGGCCTGGGTGATCTTAAAAACAAACAACCTGCCTTTTAGACCTGCCAGCCTTCTGAGGCAGACAATCACAAAAAAGATTCAGAAGAGACAAATGAACACAAAACGTCAGGTTCAAACCTTGTGTCTGGGCCTCATTATTGTTGTCATGAAAGGCTAGGTGCGAGAATGTGCTCCTACAAGATGCTGTGCTGCTCCATCCTTTGTGGCGATGGATTCTACAACAGCATTAATTGCCACCCCCCCCAATCTAACGCAACAGAGGAAAGCCGTATCATTCATTTAGAGCGGCCACTGATCTCTTCCGACAGTGGCACGGGGAGGAAATGGTTACTTGCAATAAGGGAGGTAGCCCGTGAATGCTATTTATCCTCCACGCTCACGGCCTGCAATTCCACCCCCCACTCTCCCCAGCTTGTCAAAGGTAAATGAACCCACCGCACAGGCACACGGGACGAAGGCCCCATCCCCCCCCCCACGCGGCTGCATGCACACAGACGGACTCCGAGGGCACGGCGTGCTTCCATTGTTGACGGTCAAAAAGGCACTTACTGTTTATAAGGAAAAACCATTCCTCGGCTTATCAAATCCGAAAGCGGCGGGGACGGCGGCTGGGTGAGCAGAAGCACGCGGGGAAGAGGAAACCCCTCCTCCAAGGACACCCTGTTTAATATCACTGCCTTAGCATCTTCCATAGAAAGGAGGGAGGAAAAGCCTGCAGACCTTTCCCTTCCTCCTCCTCCTCTATGTCCCAAGGCAGGGAGTCAGAGCGTGCCTACATACACACACATACTCACAGCCCACCCTCCCCCTGGAATTGCATTTCTGATGAGAAAAAGCTACCTTTCTCCCTTCCCCTCCAGTTTTGACCTATCAGAATCATAAGTCTTGTTTCTCTCAGTGCTTGGAACCCAGTGAAGCCTTAATTTTAACAGAATGGGGAAAAAAGAAAACAGAGGCAAAAGGAGGGGGTGGTCTTCAGAAAGTTGGATGATGAAGGAACCCCTTCGCTGAGAATGTTAAAGCTGCTCTGAGCCCGCTCATGGGGAGGGTGGGATATAAATCAAAGAAATAAAATAAATTTAAAAAGAGGTTAGAAAAATGATAGAAACACGTGTGGCGTAATCAAATCACACAGTTCTCAGCCCAAGGTATGGGAGAGAACTGGGGCAGATCAGTGGTTCTTTGTCAGTTCAGATATCAATATCTAATTCTCAGCACTGGCCCTATTTGCGGATACTTAAACCCAGAGGCTGGAGCCATGGTCATCTTTCCACGAAACTGAGAAAAGCCCCAGATTTGCAGAAAAATCTGAAATTTAAATAAACAAGGAAACACATTGGGGGGGTTGAAACCCCCCAAAATGATAAAAGGAGGGCCTGTAACTTTAAGAAACAGCAGCTCTCAGTGGCTGTTGCTAGGCAGAGCTGTAACAAGGGCAAGGCAGGTGGGCCCACAAAGCTGAGGGTTGCAGAAAAAGTATATTGTGACTAAAATAAACGTCGTGCTATTATTACTCTTGTAGTTTACGTGTTTGCCTTCTCACCAAAATAACAACTGAATGTGTAGGGGGCGCATTTTTATATTCTTGCCTCTCAGATTAGAGTCCGTGCTCCTAACCACTACACCAGACTGGCTCTGACGGTTTACTACTGTTCAACAGCACCTGCGCCCCCCCCCCCAAGCCAGTGTAGTTTAGTGGTTAGAAGTTCAGACTAGAATCTGGGAGACCCAGGTTCGAATCCTCACTCTGTTGTGGAAGGTCACTGGGTGACTTTTGGCCTGTTAAAAACTCTCAGCCTAACCTACCTCACAGAGCTGTTGTGAAGACAACATTGAGAAAGGGGGGGGAGCTGCTTTCAAATGAAGTTACCAGGAAAAGGTGAGAATATGCAGATTACCAGAAGGAAGGGAAGAAGAAATAGTGTGGGAATGGGGATATGGGGGAAAGTGAGCTGCCTCCCACAAGCCCTTGAGGGCTCCCCACTGCGCAACTGGGCCTGACAGCCGCTACACAACTGCACAACTGAGCCACGTAGTGTTCCTGAATAGGGGCCACAAGGGGGAGAGAAGGAGAGGAAACCACCTATGAATGTCTCTTGCCTTGAAAACCCTATGGGGTCGGCATAAGTCAGCTTCAGCTTGATGGGACTTTACACGCATAGGTTGATACAATTAATGAGGAGACATCTAATGAGGAATGAACTAGGACTAAGATTACCGATCTCTAAATGAGCATAGTGTATTGGGCATGTTACAGAGTGTAGTGTGGATATAATGAAGAAAAGCGGCATTACATCAGTAGAAAAAATTGAAGCAAGAGCAAGGGCAATACATGCAGCAATACATGCAGCAAACTGATAATATGTCCTATACAGCGGTGTAGTCCACAGTGCCTTTCCCTTCATAAACCGCCTTCCTGAACTATTCTGTTACGGTATAGCCTATTACTTTTATAGAAAAACTCTCCCGGACAACAGTATTTTACCTAGCTTGCAGAATGACAGAAGTGTGGGAGCCACAACAGAGAAGGCTGTGTACAGGTGGTTGTTGGTACCGGCTGTCTGCAGGATGGCAGCTGCAGAAGCCCTGGATAGATGACAAGGAGTGGCTAGGGATAGGCACGGACCTCGCCATGAACCTAAATTCATGACAAAAATCACTGGGTTGCGGTTTGCAAACTGAGGGGTTCTTGCCCATCCCTATCCACAACACTCTACCCTCCCAAGTGTTTTTCAGAGGTTTGTGGGGCTCATGGTGGGAAGCGGGGGGGGGGAGTGAGAGGGATTGCTGAAATGGCTTGCATCTATTTCAGCCTAACAGTGGGGCTGGTGCACCTGTCAGCTGTTAGGCTGAAATAGATGCAAGCCATTTCAGTAATACCTTTTGCTCCCCCCACCCCAGCCTGGTAGAAACCTCCATGCCGCACACAGATCCGGGGGGCAGTTTCATGAATCACATGAAATGAACTGGTTCAGTGAACGAGAAAACTCGTGATGGTTTGAGCAGCCTCACGAACCATGAACTGAGACGAACCTCCATTTTCCTGGGTTGTGCCCATCCCTAGGAGAGGCTGTGGCAGAACACAGGAGGAGAGGCCTGCCTGCAGATATGAGGGTTCAGAGCCACGCAGGGCTTTAAATGTGATAAGCTATTTTCCAGTCACTCCACTGGCTGCTCATCAGCTTCTCGGTTCAATTCAAAGTACTGAATCAAACTCAGTAGCTGATGTACAACCAGAGGATTAATTGGAGAATGTGTGTAATATACACGCTCCTTCAAGCCCCTGGTAATAACTGAATTGCAGCATTTTGTACCAACTGAATTCTCCAAGTTAACTTCAAGGGCAGAACAGTAGTCTAGTCTTGATGTTACCATGGTACAGATCAAGATGGCTTGATGAAGCTGGAAGAAAGCATTTTTTGCTGCTGCTGCATTAACTTGCTTCTCCCGCAGTAATGCTGGATCCACCGGGATAACCCCTAAGCCCCTTAACCAAATCACCAAGGGTCAGCTGAACTCCATCGAAGGTGGGAAGCACAGTATCCTTCAAGGCCTCAGCTTTCCCAACTAGCGTTACTTCCGTCCCATCAGGACGCAGTTTCAAATTATTCTGTCTTAGCCGTTTAACCACAGCAGTCAGGCAGTAGTTCGAGACCTCTACCACATTGCCAAGAGATCTGCACAGAGCAATACAGAGACTCCCTGTATGCTCTTTCGCTACCCCACGCATAATTTTATAAACTTATTTCATGTCACTCCTTAATTGTCTTTTTTCTAGACCGAAAAGTCCTAGTCAGTAGGGAGGGGCGGTGGCTCAGTGGTAGAGAATCTGTTTGGCAGGCAGAAGGTCCCAAGTTCAATCCCCGGCCTCTCCAGTTCAAAGGACCAGGTAGGATGTGATGGGGAAGACCTCCACCTAAGACCCTGGAGAGCTGCTGCCAGCCGGAGTAGACAATACTGACTTTGACGGACCGAGGGTCTGATTCAGTATAAGGCAGTTTCATGTAGTTTTAGCCTATCTTCATTGCCCTCTTATGCACTCTTCCCAGCTCTACAGTATCCTTTTTGACTTGTGGCAACCAGAACTGCACACAATATTCCAAATGAGGCCACACCATAGCTTTATACAAGGGCATTACAGCACTGGCCGTTTTATTTTCAGTCCCTTTCCTAATCATCCGCATCACGGAGTTTGGCCTTTTGCTGCACACTGAGGCTGATTCCGCGTTGGCTTTCCCCTCCCTTGTCTTACCAAACCCACATTGGAAGAGAAATTCCGCCCCCATTGCCAATCTTAGGTGATAGTGAAAAATTCCTACCTGGCCCCCAATTGGGCAACCAGCCTCGGCCTACACTAGCTTAACAGGGCAGGCGGGCGGGCGAGCACGGTCCCAGCTCGCTGTGCTGGGACTCCGACCCGTCCCGCCTTCCTCGCGGCGGCAAACCAGCCCCCGGCCGCCATTGCCTTCGGCGGCGGCCGGGAGCTCCCTTGCCCCCACAGCGGGAATAACGAGACGGACAACCATTTGGATTAAACAAGGGCCACTTTATTAACTATATACAATTTATTAATAGCAACCGGCAAGGGAGCATTTCCTAAGTAGCGGAACAGACAAGGCAGGTGTCAGGCTGACCAGCCTCCTTGTCTGATATATCTGGGTGATGCACCGAGCATTCGCATGCTGCTTTCACTTCCTTTGACCATCAGGTTTTATGACAGCTTCCACACTCCATGCCACTTTCGAGTTCTTTGATTGTCAGATTTTATGGTACCTTCTGCATAGATTTATTGCCATTTTATGGCCATTCAGGGGTGACTTTGCTGTCAGTATGGCATTGCCCCGGGGTATTTGAATGTGGTTTTGAGCTGCACTTTTCCCGCCCAGTTGAGAAAATGTGGAGCGAATGCTAGAGGCAGGATCGCCCTGAGTCAACATTTGCATGGAGCTATCTGCTACGGCCCCCAAGATCTCCTTCCCTCTCAGTCTGGGCTTGTTCAGACCCTACTAGCGTCCTGCATTTTTCAACATCCAAAGCATGCGTTGTATTCCAAATGTGGCCATCTATGCAGGGGCATTTTCAAATCGGACACTTTCCTTCTTAATCACTGTTATGCAAAACAGCCTTCAGAGAATCTCATTCCCACATATTACTGCTCAAACAGATGTCCCCCTGTTGCTGTTGCTATTTTGCTCTCCGGTGACACTGAGTTCCCAGCGCCCTTCCCAGAAGGACGCACATCCTAGTCCAGCTGCTAAGAGGCACAGACAAAGCCTACGCAAACAACGCCAGCCGAGCATGTGCAGGCAACAATGGGAGCGCTCAAAAGGACCCCGCTCAACTGGTGCCATATGGCAGAGCGGAGCTTGTCTGCCCAAACGAAGAGAAGCGTCTCAAGGACGAAAATGGACAGCTCTCCCTAATTTGCCCATCTGTCTGAGGCTGTTTATGGGTTTAAAGGAGAAGCAAGCTGTTTACCAGGATGCTCCACTGTGGCCCACTTAGTTTTTCTGACTGGTTTCGCTGCCGGTTAAATGTCTGCAAGCCCCGGCTGTTTGTACTGCGTCTATGTTTACATACGACGGTATCAAAACACGTTAAAACTCTGTGTAAACCTGGGCGAAACCAGCTGCCATCGACAGACTCAAATCTACAGTCAAACATTATACTAAACTGAATGCCTGAAGTCTGGTAAAGCGTTTGATATTTGCATATGAATTCTACTATGCCTGCAGATTTCGTGAAAACACCGGTGGGTGGCCTAAACATGTGGGTCGTTATTCACCTGCTTATGCCAGAGAAGTAGGGAAACACAGACCTGTTTTCAGGCATTCACAAAATTCACTGAGGACAGTAGCATTCACATGTAATAGTTCACATTGACCAAATTTTGGAATTTGCTGTAATACAACTCTTAAAACCTAGCATTCACATAGCACGCAAGCCAAATGCTCAAAGCGCTTTGCACATGTTGTTCCAATAATCTGCACAACAAACCAGTGAGGCAGGCCAAAATATTATCCCCATGTGAGAAACTGGGGTGAGACATAGCTTATGCAAGCATCACCATTTCTTGTTATTACAATTATTCTGTCCTTCAGTCTTAAATTTCTTAATCTTAAAACAATTTAAGCATTTTTTCAGTGATGTGGGCTTCCCAGGAAAATTTGAATTAAAAAAAGATCCAGGAAAAAACCCCTGATTCAAACTTAAGTATTTAAACAATGTTAGTGATAGCTAAATAATGTTAGCACAGGAAGGCAAATATATACCATGTACAAGCCTGGACCATACACAAACACTAGGGTTTCCCCAAATGTCCCATATCACTGGGATTTATACCAAGCATTCCGTCATGATGCAGACTGGCTCAGGAGGAAGCTGTGGCCATTAATGGCTCTCTCACCAGAGTACATTTGTCACATTCAGGCAACCAGCTGGGTGGCCTTGGGCCACTCACAGTTCTCTCAGAGCTGTTCCCTCAAGAGCAGTTCTCTCAAAGCTCTCTCAGCCCCACTTACCTCACAGGGTATCTGTTCTGGGGAGAGGAAGGGAAGGAGATTGTAAACCGCTCTGAGACTCCGAGTGAAGGGTTGGATATAAATCCAGTCTCCTCCTCCTCCTCCTTCATTTTTAGGTGTACATTCAAAACATCTTCTGTTTATGGGGTCTTGAGATCCACTTCAATCTGGCTTTATTTATTTATCTATCAAATTTATACCTTGAATAGCACGCACTAGTGGCCTTGGCTGACGATCTTCTCTTACAGTCGGGCAAGGCCAGTCCATCGCTAATGATACTCTTAGACCCATCTGTGGCATTTGACATAGTTACGTGAAGCTGCCTCATACCAAATCAGACCATCAATCCATCAAGGTCACTACTGTTTGCTCAGACTGGTAGCAGCTCCCCAGGGTCTCAGGTTCAGGTCTTTCACATCACCTACTGCCTGGCCCTTTCAGCTGGAGACTGAACCTGAACAAGATTATGCATGGGATAGAGCAGGTAGAGAAAGAAGTACTTTTCTCCCTTTCTCACAATACAAGAACTCGTGGGCACTCCATGAAATTGCTGAGCGGTCGGGTTAGAATGGATAAAAGGAAGTACTTCTTCACCCAAAGAGTGATTAACACATGGAATTCACTGCCACAGGAGGTGGTGGCAGCTACAAGCATGGACGCCTTCAAGAGGGAATTGGATAAACATCTGGAGCAGAGGTCCATCAGTGGCTATTAGCCACAAGGTACAGATAGGAACTCTTGGCAAGGGATGCTGTATTCTTGGTGCTTGGAGGGGGGCAACAGTGGGAGGGCTTCTAGTGTCCTGGCCCTACTGCTGGACCTCCTGATGGCACCTGGTATTTTTGGCCACTGTGTGACTGTGTTGGACTGGATGGGCCATTGGCCTGATCCAACATTGACTTCTCTTATGTTCTTATGAACCTGCTACCTTCTTCATGCCAAGCAGGTTCTCTGCCACTGAGTTACAGCCCCTCCTCCCGACCATGATATTTTGGTGGATTTTTTTTTTTTAAATAGTTTATTTTCATTTTTCCATAAAGTACACACATACAGGTCTTATTTCAGTACATTGTTAACACTGGGGTTAAAAATTAAATATTTTTCTCGTACCATTTTATGGCCTTATACCATTTCTGGTTAAATTTATCTTCTAGTTTACCAGCCAGAAACATGTTGAGTTTATCCATTTCTATTACCTCAAATAGTTTATTTATTAATTCATCCCTTTTTGGTATCGTGTCTGATTTCCAGTTTCTAGCAATACAGATTCTTGCCATTGTGTTTAAGTATACAATAATACATGATTCGTTATACTTAATGTCGTTGGGTATAATATTTAACAAAAAGATTTCTGGTCTAAAGGGTAAATCGATTTCTGTTATGTCTTTTATCAATTGTTTTGTACATTTCCAAAATCTTTGTATATTCTGACATCTCCACCAGATGTGGAAATAAGTCCCGATATTATTCTTGCATCTCCAGCAATTCCCTGAGACATTTACATAGCATTTTTGTAATCTATCTGGCGTCCAATGCCACCTATATATCATTTTTAGTATATTTTCTTTGTACGGTGTTGCTCTTATTAGTTTAATTGAATTCCAGGATTTTTCCCATTCTTCCCTCTTTATCTTACGGCCCAAGTCCTTTTCCCATTTAATCATTGCGGGTTTTTCCCATGCATCTTTTAACTCCTCTTCTAGTAGTAGATTATATATTTTGCCTATTTGTTTGTCTGCCTCTCGCAGCCAAATTTTATCTAGTTGTGTTTCGTTAACGTAGAAACCTTGTTTTTTGTCTTTGGTGAATCTCGAGATTAGTTGATTTCTTTCCCATATTGACAGATTTATCTGCATATCTTGTAGGGTTTCCCAGGGCTTAAGTTCATTTTGCTCATTTAGTAAGGTCTTATATGTTATATCACCCATTGAGGCCTTTGTAATACCGTCGCTAATGACAGAAGAAAAAGATATTTTGGTGGATTGACTGTCATCGGTGTTCAGGATAAAAAGGGACAGCCTTCTGCTGGTTTTGGTCCTTCCTGGTTGGCAGGAAACAAAGATTTACCATAAGAAAGTCAGAGGGTTGGGACCTGATATGTGGGGTAATCGAAGAGTCCCTTTTATCCCCAGTACGCTGAACTCTCTATGTAAGATAACTGGACAAAATTATTGGAGAGGGTTGTTGTCACCAATATGCTGATGACACCAAGCTTTATAGCTCACTAGGAATAAGGCTCGTTGTGGAAATAAATACAACGAGCTCTAGAAAGAGGCTCTGGGCACTCAGTGTCAATCTGCTGTGGTGACCTCAGCAGGGTACGACACCGAGTCCACCATTTTCTCCAGAGGAACTGATCTCTGCTACCTGAAGAACAGTTGTAATTTTGAGTGATCTCCAGCCCTCACCTGGAGACTGGTAACAATGGTTCCTCATGAGGGAATGGCTGGTTTGGAGGGTGGAGTCTATGGCATTGTACCTGTCTGAGGTCCCACCCCTCCTCAAACCCCACCCTCTCCAGGTTCCACTCCTCAAATCTCCAGGAATTTTCCAACCTGGAGTTGGCAATTCTATCTCCTTCCCAGCCAACCATCAACCTACCTTTATCTGCCCCTCTGACTTCAGCTTACCATCTCCTCCCCCCTCTCTCCTGGAGAGCAGTTGTAATTCTGAGTGATCTCCAGCCCCCACCTGGAGATTGGCAACAATGGTTCCCCATGAGGGAATGGCTGGTTTGGAGGGTGGAGTCTATAGCATTGTACCTGTCTGAGGTCCCACCCCTCCTCAAACCTCACCCTCTCCTGGAGTTAGCAACCCTATCTCCTTCCCAGCTAATCATCAACCTACCTTTATTTCCCACTCACTCTTCAGCTTTCCACCCCCTCACCTGCAGCCTCTACTGTGCTCTGAATCCCTGACTGCTGCGTCACATTGGCTGTCATACAGGGGCCATCTCAGCAGGATATAAGAACACAGAGTCCACCATTTTCTCCAGGGGAACTGATCTCTGCCATCTGGAAAGCAGTTGTAATTCTAAGTGATCTTCAGCCCTCACCTGGAGATTGGCAACTCGTTTCTCCCAACAGGCACTAAGGGTATCTCAGAACACATTTTACCTCAGAACAGCAACAGCAAACTGTTTAGAATGTTAGAGGCAAAGGCCAATGAGGCCACATATGCAAACGACCTCTGTGCTCCGAGGCAGAGGCCAATGAGGCCACATATGCAAATAACCTCTGTGTTCTGACTGGCTATGGGGAGGAGAGGAACAGCAAACTGTTTAGAATGTTGGAGGTGAGACTCAGGCAACGCAGCCAGTGGATAGGGACAGCTTCTGAGTGACAGATCACGGAGCCAAAGGCTGTGGGCGCCGTGTAGAATGTTCAGCAGCATGCCACCACCAACAGAGAATGATTATATAGAGAGAGCATTTGGTAGAGGGTGAATCCTTCTAGCAGATTTGGCTGTGTTTGTTCTGCTCCTCTATGTTTATCATGTGAATTTTAAGTCTGGACGGCTTCTAATCAGTGTTTTCATTTTGCCGGTCCCGCCTGTTTTAACCTGTGACCTCACAACCTTGTTGCTGCACTGTTAGCTGTCTTGAGTCCAAGGATATAAAGTGGGATACAAATGCTTGCAATAAACAAATACACTAAAAAGGTTCATTCATTTTAAAATCCCCACCTTTCCTCCAAAGAAGTCAGAGAAGCATATATGGCCGTTTCCTCTCTGATTCATTTTGCCCTCACACAATCCTGTGGGGTAGGTTTATTATTAAAACATTTTTACCCTGTTTTTCCTTGTGGTTCAGGGTAGCTTAAAATATACTGAAAGAGAGTGTTGAGCTCTAGGTTAAGCCACTGAGTTCACAGATCAATGGAAACTTGAACCCCAGGACTCTGGGTTTGGCAGCTCCAGGTTGGGAAATGCCTGGAGATTTGGGAGGGTGGAGTCTGAGGAGGGCGGGGTTTGGGGAGTAGAGAAGAAGAAGAGATTGAATTTATACCTCGCCCTTCACTTCCCGAAGGAGTCTCAGAGCGGCCTAGAGATCAGTTGTAACCGCAGAAGATCTCCAGCTACTCCCTGAAGGCTGGCAACCCTATGCGGTCTCCCAGTTCTTAGCCCAAAACTCAACCGCTACACCGCCTGGGAACCTGATGTACACCTAAAAATATAATGAATGCAGTAGCCCTAAGAGCATCTTGCCATTTGCCGTCTACGTGTATCTGTGCAGGATGTCCCGTTTCCAGTCGGCTACCAAATGACAAATTCCAGCTTTGTCCCATTTCCTTACCGTCCTCCGATGACATCGAAGAGGTGCTGCCAGTGATCGTTGATTTTGTTGAGTTTCTCATCGATCTCAGCCACCCGGCTCTTGTTGCTGGCCTTGATCAGCTGGTCACCCACTTGCTTCAGGGAGACCAGCTTGTTTTCACTGAATTGGTTGATTTCCTCCATGCAGTCCTGAGGGGGGGGGGGGAATTATATATATAGATCATTTGTACAGCCAAGTTTGAGTCCAGTGGCACCTTCATGACCAACGAAGTTTTATTCAAGGTATAAGCTTTCGTACGGGAAACCTTACAAATAATCCCACAAAAGTTCCTCGTCCTCAGATATTTTTACTAGAATCATAGAGTTGGAAGGGACCTCCAGCATCATCTAAGTCCAACCCCCTGCTCAATGCAGGAAATTCACAAATACCTCCCCCCTCCACACCCCCAGTGACCCCCGCTCCATGCCCAGAAGATGACAAAAAAAAAACCCTCCAGGATCCCCGGCCAAACTGGCATGGAGAAAAATGGCTTCCTGACCCCAAAGTGGCGACCAGCATTTCCCTGGGCATGTTAAGAAAGGGCCGCAAGAACTAAGCACTGAGGCAACCCTTCCTGAACTCCCTCTCATGATCTGCCTAAGTTCACATAATCAGCATTGCCGTCAGATGGCCATCTAGCCTCGGTTTGAAAACCTCTAGAGAAGGAGAGCCCACCACCTCCTGAGGGAGCCAGTTCCACTGAGGAACA